>NW_027142549.1:85311-337811 GCF_026170545.1 Melanerpes formicivorus | reverse complement strand
CACAAAGTATTCCTTAAAAACTGGGGATTGGAGGGGGGGAAGAAAATAATTAACCCAAAGAATCCTGCATTCATCTAAGAAATATGCAGACGAGACAGACGTTGGCACGGGGAGCTGCAAGGTGACAAATGGCTTCCCACCGAACAAGTTTTAATGCCTTATTCCCCTGGGGGATGCACGTCAGGAAATGACCTACAGGAGTTACAGCTACTTGCAAGGAGCCCAGGGGACAGACAGCTCTTCTTAGCCTCTGCACAACTGGAATTCCTTCTTGTCTCTTCCAATTTCCCCAAACCTCCTGTAAAGGAATAAAAAACATCCAACCCCGCTGCTGGCATCGCCCCCACCCTGCGCTCGAGGGGGCGCTCGGCTCGGCCTTCGCCTTCTGTGTTCCCACGTGACAAAGGCAAAGGACTCTTCCACTTCTTTCCAGGTAAGGCAACTGAACATAAAATGTGGGTAAATGGGAAGTTCCCTACGTGAAAGGGATGTTCTCTGCTCGTTGGGCAAACCATTGTTTTTACTCCCCAGAAGGTAAGATGATAAATAAGAAACCACCACCTGCTTCTGTACAGATAAGTTCTCATCTCAGGGACGCTTCCTTGACACAGGGCAAGAGAAGCCCCTGGGGTTGTTGGTTGAGGTTTGGTGTGGGGAAAATGGTCCAAAGAAAAACAAAACCAAAGAAAAAGAAGGAAAAAGGGAGGGGGGGAACCCAACAACCCAAACCAAAAGTGATTAAAGACAACAAAAGCAGAGCTAACTACAGGCTTGTATATACATTTTGATCTCCACACCTCTACCACGGGCTCTTGGTGAACGGGACAGACTTGGGGTGAGGTGGCAGTCCTCATTCCTGTTATTCCCAGAATAGCAAGGGGACACAAAAAAAAAAAACCAAACAAATAACCAAACAACAAAAAAAACCCCCAACCAAAACACAAAGCAACCCCCACAACCCCCAGCAAAACCCCCCCCAAAATAATAACTCAGTATTTTTTTTCAACCCCGGTGGCAACATAGTAAAAACTGTACACTGTTGTCCATTAACTTAAAAAAAAACACCCCCAAAAAAACCCCCAAAACAAACAAACAAACAAAAAAAAGAGCAAAGTCCCTAGGTGGTAGAAAAGTGAAAGCAGGTTGCCTTCTAACTTCGAAGAATAAAAAGTCTTTGTCGCCGTTGCTGCTTTGTTTTGTGTTGCTTTGTTTTCTCTCTCTTCCTTTCCCCCCCCCTTGCGCCTGGGCTGCACGATTAGCTCCATAGTCTCTGCAGGGCCACGAAGAGAAGGCTGAGGAGCAAGGCTGGGGCGGGCGAGGAGCTGCTGGGGGCGGTGGAGGAGGAGGAGGAGGAAGAGGAGGAAGAGGAGGAGGAGGTGTTGGCGGATTTGTCGCTCTTGCTGGAGCCGCCGCTGACCTCGGTGGCGTTGAACTCGAACTCCGGGGAGCACTGCTGCAGCTCGCAGCCGCTGCCGCTCTCCTCCCCGCTGCTCTCCTCACCTGTGGGGCACAAACACACCTGGTGGACTCTTTGCTGTGGCCAAGGGGGGTGGAAAGCAAGGGTGGGGCTTGGGTGATGTTAGGCAGGGAACGGATTGGGTTGGAAGGGACCTTACACTCATGGATACATCCATAGAATGGGTTGGGCTGGAAGGGAACTTTCACTCATAGATGCATCCATAGAATGGGTTGGGTTGGAAGGGACCTTTCTCTCATGGATACATCCATAGAATGGGTTGGGTTGGAAGGGACCTTTCTCTCATGGATACATCCATAGAATGGGTTGGGTTGGAAGGGAACTTTCACTCATGGATACATCCATAAAATGGGTTGGGTTGGGTTGGGTAGGGTTGGGTTGGGTTGGGTTGGGTTGGAAGGGACCTTTCACTCATAGATTCATCCATAGAATGGGTTGGATTGGAAGGGACCTTTCACTCATAGATTCATCCATAGAATGGGTTGGATTGGAAGGGAACTTTCACTCATAGATACATCCATAGAATGGGCTGGATTGGAAGGGAACTTTCACTCATGGATGCATCCATAGAATGGGTTGGGTTGGAAGGGACCTTTCCCTCATGGATGCATCCATAGAATGGGTTGGGTTGGAAGGGACCTTTGACTCATAGATGCATCCATAGAATGGGTTGGGTTGGAAGAGATCTTCCAACTCCCCTGCCATGGGCAGGGACACCTCCCACTAGATCAGGTTGCTCAAGGCCTCATCCAGCCTGGCCTTGAACACCACCTGGGAGGGGGCACCTACAAACTTCCTGGGCAACCTGTTCCAGTGTCTCACCACCCTCAACGGAAAGAATTTCTTCCCAATCTTCAGTCCCAATCTCTCCTCTTCCAGATCAAAGCCATTCTCCCTCATCATGTCACAAGAAGTCCCTTCCCAGCAATCCTGTAGGCCCTTCAGGTACTGGAAGTTACCTCTAAGGTCTCCCAGGAGCCTCCTTTTAAAGATCTCTGAACTTAAAGATCATCTAAGTTACAACCCCTCTGCCATGGTCCCACCAGCCCAGGTTGCTCAAGACCTCATCCAACTTGGCCTTGAACACCTCCAGGAAGGGAGCAGCCATAGCCTCCCTGGGATCATTTATGAGATGTAAACATGAGATCCCTGGCTAATGAGACTTCCAGGAGTTATTCATCACACCCATACTGGTGGAGGGACAACTAGACATGAGCTGGTAATGTGTGTGCTCAGCCCAGAAGTCAGATGGAGTAGATCAAAACAGACTTGGTCAGCAGGCTGAGGGAGGTGATTGCACCCCTTTGCTCCACCCCACCGGAGTGCTGTGTCCAGCTCTTGAGTCCCCAGCGTAAGAAAGAGCTTTTTGGAACAAGACCATGATGATCAGAGGGCTGGGGCACACCTCCTGTGGGGACAGGCTGAGAGAGTTGGGGTTATTCAAATTGGAGGAGGCTCCAGGGAGATCTTAAAGCTGCCTTCCAGTACCTGAAGGGGGTTTCTAAGAAAGCTGGGGACAGATTTCTGAGCAGGGCCTGTTGTGACAGGGCAAGGGGTGATGGTTTGAAACTAGAAGAGGGAGATTCAGACTGGAGAGAAGGCGGGCATGGTTTACACTGAGGATGGTGAGACACTGGCAAAGATTGCCCAGGGTGCTGGCAGAAGCCCCATCTCTGGATACACTCTGGGTCCGCTCGGACAGGGCTCTGGGCAACCTGATCCAAGTTCAAGGTGACCCTGCTGGCTGCAGGGGTGGGGCTGGAGAAGGTGACATTTAAAAGCCTCTTCCAAGCCAAACCATTCCATGGGAGCAACCTTCCCTGCACGGCCTGTTGGGGACACCAGCTCCCACCCTCTTCCCAAACATGCTGCAGCTTCTGCAGGAGCCCTGGGTGAGCAGGAGATGCAGTTCAAAGGGAGGGGGAAGCAGCAGCAGAAGGCCAAGGGGAGGAGCAGGCATACTTATGTCAATGAAGTCGACGTCGTTCCCGCTGTAGGCGTTCTTCAGCTTGTTGGTCATCACCCGCAGGGCCATGATTTGCCGGCGGATCACCATGTCTGGCTTGGTGATGTCGACCTCTACCTCTGGGTTATTCACTTGGTTTGCTAAGCCATTGCCAGTCACTGCAAAGTCGTACCTGGAAAGGAACCGTTCCTGCTGGTACCACCGCTGCAGGGTCCCGCACCCCAGGCTGACACCGCGGCCATCCGGCAATGCCGCCCCGCCCCGGGGCCAGCCTGGGGGATTCCCTGAGCCCAGTGCCATCCCCTCCACCTGCTGACCCTCACAGACCCCTCCTCCAGCTGCTCAACCCATCTGCCCTCCCTGCAAGCTGAGCAGCATGTGGAATTAAACACCTGGAGCACCTCTCCTATGAGGACAGACCAAGGGAGTTGGGGTTGTGCAGTCTGGAGAAGAGAAGGCTCTGAGGAGACCTAATTGTGGCCTTCCAGTATCTGAAGGGGGCTCCAGGAAAGCTGGGGAGGGACTTTGGAGGGTGTCAGGGAGTGATAGGACTGGGGGGAATGGAGCAAAACTAGAAATGGGTAGATTGAGATTGGATGTTAGGAAGAAGTTGTTCCCCATGAGGGTGGTGAGAGCCTGGCACAGGCTGCCCAGGGAGGTGGTGGAAGCCTCCTGCCTGGAGGTGTTTGCAGCCAGGCTGGATGTGGCTGTGAGCAACCTGCTGTAGTGTGAGGTGTCCCTGCCCATGGCAGGGGGGTTGGGACTGGCTGAGCCTTCAGGTCCCTTCCAACCCTGACAATCCTATGATTCAGTGATTAAAGACTGTGCTCCTCCAGCCTGTACCACAAGGCAAGTCTCTTCCCAGCCTGAAAAGAGAAGGTCTGGGGCTCTCTAACAATAATGATGGCTTACAACAGCATCAATCAGCTCACTGCAGGCAACAGAGCACACCAACCTGCTGAGGTGCCTCATGCCCAGGGAGATGACACTTGTGGGAAAACAACCTTTGAGGCCAGGCTTATCCCAGGGCAACCTGGGGGTGACTGTTGGAGGCAGGAGTGTCATTCTGGCTTTGCATAATGCAGCTTAACTACCAAGCTGAGGTATTAAATGTGTCCTTCTGACCATGGAGACATGAGTTGTACATGACACTGAGATGGGAGGGAGTGCTGGTCTGCTGGAGGGTAGGTAGGAAGGCTCTGCAGAGGGACCTGGCCAGGCTCCATCAGTGGGCAGAGGTCAGTCGTATGAGATTCAACAAGGCCAAGTTCTGGGTCCTACACATGGGTCACAACAACCCCATGAATGCTACAGGCTTGGGGCAGAGTGGCTGGAAACTGTCCATCAGAGAAAGATCTGGGGGTGTTGGTCAACAGCCAGTTGAACATGAGCCCTGGTGGCCCAGAAGGCCACCAGCAGCCTAGCCTGGATCAGCAATGGTGTGGCCAGCAGGATCGGGACAGTGATTGTCCACACCTCAAAGCCACAATTTCAATCCTGGGTTAAGTTTTGGGGCCCTCACTATAAGAAGGACATGGAGGAGCTGGAGCAGATCCAGAGAAGGGCAATGAAGCTGGGGAAGGGTCTGGAGAAATGGGCTGGGGAGGAGCAGCTGAGGGAGCTGGGGGTGTTCAGCCTGGAGGCTAAGGGGAGACTTCCTGGCTCTCTACAGATACCTGAAAGGAGTTTGGAGCCAGGTGGGTGTTGGCCTCTTCTCCCTAGTAACAAGTGATAGATAGGATGAGAGGAAATGGCCTCAAGTTGCACCAGGGGAGGTTTAGGTTGGATGTTAGGAGACAATTCTTCCCTGAAAGGTTCTCAAAGCCTGGGACAGGCTGCCCTGGGAGGTGGTTGAATCTCCATCCCTGGAGGTGTTTCAAAGAAGCAGAGATGTGGTGCTGGCTTAGCAGCAGACTTGGCAGAGTTAGAGAACAATTGGACTGGGTGATCTTAAAGATCTTTTCCAAGAAAACCAGTTCTATGATTCCCTCACAACCCCAACAGGAGAAACATCTGTGTAGCTGCAGAGGATCTCACATAACACCACACATGGAGTGCAGACCAGCACAGCTCCCCAGCCCCAGCAGGTTTGTGCCCTCAGCTCCCAGCACTTGTGCATAGAGAGGCTGAGCAACAAAACACACTGAAACATCTCCTGTCACAGGTGTTTGGAGTCTACCTTTCAGAGCAAGGAATGATGCTGTTTTCCCTCCTCTGATTAGCTGACTTGCAAGAAAAATCACTGTGTAACAGCTGGAAACATCACTGCTCTGAGCTGTGGTGCCAACATCAGCATCACCAGAGAGAGAAAAGGAGGCCAGGCAGTCAGATACAGCCACACATCTGAACACAGAACTGTTGAGGTTGGAAGAGGCCTTTGAGATCATCAAGCCCAAGTTCAGCCAGAGCTCACAATCCACCACCGCTGCTAAGCCACTGCCACTGACCCATGTCCCTCAGCACCACATCCACACAGTTTGTATATACCTCCAGGGATGGTGACTCCACACACCCCTGGGAGAGTCCCTGACCACTCTTTCAGTAAAGAAATTTTCCTAATATCCAACCTAATCCTCCTCTGGCACAACCTGAGCCTACTTCTTCAGCAGTGCCAACTGGCACGTGTTGCATGTGAGACGAGATCAACCCCACCTGGCTCCATCCTCCTTTGAGGCAGTCACAGAGGGTGATGAGGTCTCCCCTCAGCCTCCTCTTCTGAAGACTCAACAACCCCAGTTCCCTTAGCTGTTCCTCATCAGACTTGTGTCCAAGTCTTTATGATTGTTCAGGCTTTGCCCTGTAGAGTTTAAAATGTCACCCTGGGGAGTGGAGGAGAAGTCCCCCGTTCCACCAGCCTAAGCATGGGTCACAGTATCACAGTATCACCAAGGTTGGAAGAGACCTTGAGGATCATCGAGTCCAACCTGTCAACACAGACCTCATGACTAGACCATGGCACCAAGTGCCACGTCCAATCCCCTCTTGAACACCTCCAGGGATGATGACTCCACCACCTCCCTGGGCAGCACATTCCAATGGCCAATTACTCTTTCTGGGAAGAACTTTCTCCTCACCTCCAGACTAAATTTCCCCTGGCACAGCTTGAGACTGTGTCCTCTTGTTCTGGTGCTGCTTGCCTGGGAGAAGACATCAACCCCTTCCTGGCTACAACCACCTTTAAGGTAGTTGTAAGAGGGCAATGAGGTCACCCCTGAGCCTCCTCTTCTCCAGGCTAAGCAACCCCAGCTCCCTCAGCCTCTCCTCACAGGGCTGTGCTCAAGGCCTCTCCCCAGCCTCGTTGCCCTTCTCTGGACACCTTCAAGTGTCTCAATGTCCTTCTTAACCTGAGGAGCCCAGAACTGGACACAGGACTCAAGGTGTGGCCTAACCAGTGCTGAGCACAGGGCACAATGACTTCCCTGCTCCTGCTGGCCACACTGTTCCTGATGCAGGCCAGGCTGCCACTGGCCCTCTGAAGAAGGCCATGATCCCTCCCTGTCCTGTAGAGGGAGGGATTAGGATGATGATGATGATTATTTGGTTATTATTTGTGACCAGTGTTGTAAGTTTCAAAGACATCAGGGAGAGACCAAAGTGTGGAGAACTACTGGAATTTTAGGCTGAGCCAGAGAGGAAATAGGAGCAGCAAAGCAAAACATCTTGCACAACCCACAGAGGATGTTCAGCCCTTCCTCTGCCTTGCCCAGTGCTCTAAGGTCTCCATCTCCCTCCCTTACTGGTGCTGGCCCTGGGGACACCTGCTGTGCAAAGCCCTGTCCAGGCTGCTGATAAACAAGACCCCAGGAGGGCAGGGACATTTCTTGCTGCAGAGATCCCAACCACCACCATGGCCAGGTGAGGCAGCTCCAGGCACACACAACCCAGGGCAAAAGTGACTGTGGAAAGGGCTCAGTCTGGTGTCCCCAAACCACCAAGGGCAAACCCTGCTGTTATGCAGACAAGCTGCTGGAAAAAAAACCCTTGGACAACTATTAGTTTGTTTGTTTGATGGAACCTATTGGTTCCTCAGTAAGCAAACAGCAAAACAAGAAACTCTGGTTTCCAAAATAAGAAGTCAAAAGCAGTTACATAAACCATATGACAGAAAACTTCTGGCTTATTCATCTCTTGGTAATTTCTTCCTTGCAAGAAAACAAAAGGATCAAACCAAAAAGGTTTGGTAACTGTTTTTTCCATCACAAGAGTGCAGGAAAACTACTGGCTCCTTTGTGCCACTGACCTCTGCAGTGGAGGAGAGGACCTTTCACCAGCCTCTCTCTCCCCTGCACTTCCTCACCAAGGAACCCAGCAATAGCTCCTGGTAGGAAGCCCAGCTGGGGGCACTGGGGCAGCAGTGCTGGGAGAGCATTCAGCTGCTCTGTGGCTGTGGCACAGGACTTTGTGCAAATCACCTCTACAAACCCATGAGCAACCAGTAAGAGAGTCTCCAGAGTGAGATGTACTGTCTGGGTATCTAGACTCAGTTCTCTCCTTTAAAACAAACCACCATGCAGAGCTTGCAAAACCCTTCAGTGTTCTGTTCCAGCTCTCCCTGTGACTGCAAAAAGGGAGAACGGCAGCTGCCTGTTTTAGGAGAGCTGGAGGTCACTCCTGTAGGAGAAGAGGGCTTGGGGAGAGGGGCTGGCATAGATTCATAGAATTGTTTTGGTTGTAAAAGATCTCCAAGATCAAGTCCAACCATCCACCTAACACCACCACAATCATTAAACCACAGCCTGAAGTGCCATGCCCAAACCTTTCTAGAACACCTCCAAAGATGGTGACCCCACCACCTCCATGGGCAGCCTGTTCCAATCCCTGACCACTCTTGCAGCAAAGACATTTTTCCTAATCTCCAACCTAAACCTCCCCTGGCACAACTTCAGGCCATTTTCCCTTGTCCTGTCACTTGTTAGAATAGAATAGAATAGATTTAACCAGGTTGGAAAAGACCTTCGAGATCATCGAGTCCAACCTATCACCCAGCACCATCTGATCAACTAAACCATGGCACCAAGTGCCTCATCCAGGCTCTTCCTAAACATCTCCAGGGATGGTGACTCCACCACCTCCCTGGGCAGCACATTCCAGTGGCCAATGTCTCTTTCTGGGAAGAACTTCTTCCCAGAAGAAGTTTCAGCCTAAACCTCCCCTGGCACAGCTTCAGACTGTGTCCTCTTGTTCTGCTGCTGGGTGCCTGAGAGAAGAGACCAACCCCCACCTGGCTACAACCTCCCTTCAGAGAAGGTCTCCCCTGAGCCTCCTCTTCTCCAGGCTAAGCAACCCCAGCTCCCTCAGCCTCTCCTCACAGGGCTGTGCTCCAGACCCCTCCTCAGCCTTGCTGCTCTTCTCTGGACACCTTCCAGCAGGTCAACATCTTTCCTAAATTGAGGGGCCCAGAACTGGACACAGGACTCAAGGTGTGGCCTAAGCAGTGCTGAGCACAGGGCAGAATGACCTACCTGGGAGAAGAAACCCACACCCACCTGGCTCCAGCCTCCTTTCCGGGAGCTATAGAGAGATCTCGCCTCAGCCTCCTCTTCTCCAGGCTAAACAACCCCAGCTCCCTCTCCTCCTCCCCAGCCCTTTCCTCCAGACCCTTCCCCCAGGAAAAGGCAGAGGGGCAAGAGGAAGAGTGAAGCAGGGGCAGCAGCATGGCCAAACCTGCTCTTGGCACTGCCGTTCCAGCACTCGTTCTCGTTGACGCTGCCCACGGACATCTTTTCGTCGTTGCAAATGTTGCCAGGGAGAGATGACCAGAATTTTTTGGCTTGTTTGAGCTTCTCTTTCACATCAGTAACCTATTAAAAGTTTAAAACAAAAAAATAAAATAACCCCCCCCAAAAAACCTCCCCCCACCCCACACACAAACCACCAACCGAAAGCAAAACAGAAGAAAACCCAGAGGACATAATCCAGAGTACTAACTGCTCATTAAATAAGGTATTTTTTATCACAACAGACGTGTACAGGGCCAGCTCTTCAGGCTGTGTTTTTGATGGTTGATTGGCTTTTTTTAATACAAAATTAAACAGCTCTCCTCAAGCACAGCTTAGTCATCAGGCAAGCCTTTAAAGCAGGCATTCTTCTGACATACGAGCATTGAGGTAATTCCCGTCCGGAGCCACGGGCAGATGACAGCCCTCGGACAGCCCGAGGCAGCCAAAGGATCTTAAGAGAGCCAGCAAGTGACAAGTGGAAAACGAGATGCCGTGGTACAGGGCTGTGAAGCACCCCCATGGCACTCACCAGTCGGTCCAAGCTGGTGCCTGCAGCTGTGGTTGGCCTCTCCTCTGGGTGGTAGGGTCTGAAACGAGCGGTGAAACTGCTTTCGGGGATGGAGCGCGCGGTGCGGCCCTGGGCAAGGGTCTTTGGCTGGCCACATCCCTGGAACACCTAAGCAAGGGAAGGAAGGGGGGTTATGAAATGGGAGGTCACAAGAACCTCCTTTCAACAAGCTCCAGGCCGGCCCCTGCCCAAAGGGATATCTGTTTTACATCCACTTGAAAGGGCATTAAAGAAAAAGCCCTGAGAAGGATAGGGAAATAAAACACACTGGATAAAGCCCAAGTGCCCTCTTGGCCCTTTTACCTTCTGAGACACCTGCATGCTGTTCTCCTGCATGTTCATGATTGCATCTGAAATCTTCACATCAATAGGGTCCATGACTGACTCGATGTTGAAGGGGCCCTCCAACCTCTCTGCTACCAGCAGCATCGAATCTAACACAAAGAGGGGAAGGAACAAAGGCTTTTAGTGGAGAAGCTTCGAGGAGAACAGGTAACAAGGATGGCCCCAAGCCCATGGACTCCAGTACCTGAAGGGGACTACAGGAGAGCTGGGGAGGGACTTCTTACAAGGGCTTGTAGTGACAGAATGAGGAGCAATGGTTTTGAGCTGGAAGAGGGGAGATTGAGACTGGAGATGAGGAAGAAATTCTTTCCAGTGAGGGTGGTGAGACACTGGAACAGGCTGCCCAGGGAGGTGGTGGATGCCCCCTCCCTGGAGGTGTTCAAGACCAGGTTGGATGAGGCCTTGAGCAAGCTGGGCTGGTGGGAGGTGTTCCTGCCCATGGCAGGGGGGTAGGAAGTGGATGATCTTCCAGGTCCTTTCCAACCCAACCCATTCTATGAATGCATCTACGAATGAAAGGTCCCTCCCAACGCAAGCTGTTCTGTGACATTAACCACCATGACTTCACCTCTGACCAGCCAACATTTTGTCTCTGTTCCCAGAGCCTACAGCTTCACCAGGCACTTGAATACTGCCAGCACCAAGCCACAGGGTCACGTACTTCAAAAGCTACGTTAATCGAGGGCGAATCATTGCAGCCTGCCAAGAGGCAGCCTGTAATCACCTCCTCCCATCAGAACAAGCATTACTAACACCCTCCTCTCCATGCTCCTTTGGTGCAGGCTGCCTTGTGTCATTTGTTTTTCAAGACTGCTTTCATAGAATCAATCACAGAATGTTAGGGGTTGGAAGGGATCTCCAGAGATGACCGAGTCCAACCTCCCTGCCAGAGCAGGTCACCCAGGAATGTGTGCAGGCAGGTTTTGAAAGGCTCCAGAGAAGGAGACTCCACAACCTCTCTGGGCAGCCTGCTCCAGGCACCCAGCACCCCCACAGCAAAGAGGTTTTTTCCTCATGTTAAGGTGGAACTTGCTGTGTTCCACTTTGTGCCTGTTGTCCTGTGTCCTAAGGCAGGGCACCACCAAAGACAGCTTGGACTTTTCTTCTTCACAACCCCCCTCAGATATTTATAAACGTTGATCAGATCCCCTCTCAGTCTTCTCTTCTCCAGACTAAACAGCCCCGGGGCTCTCAGCCTTTCAAAGCCACCAGCTTCCTCATCCTGATCTGGAATGCAAGGCAGCAGGGTGAAAGGGCCCAAGATCCTCATTTCCACCATCTCTCCCTCACGGATAGCTACAGGCTTTGCCGTGCCTGGGGAGGCCAAGGGCCTGCACCTCCTGGCACCAGATGGACAGTCAGCATGAGAGACAATGTGTGAGACCAGGGTAATTGCCCTGCCCTGATGATAGGGTTGGCACATCTCTAGGCAAGGGGATGGAAAAGTCCCTCAGCCAAGACTGGGCCACCTCCTCCTGTGCCAACACGCACGTCCTCATCACATACATCCTTAAACACAGCAGCTACTCAACATCCACTGCTTCTTCTGGGCAATTATTGCTGGCACTGCAATAAAGCCCTCCCTCTGGTTCCCCCCTCTTAGAGGGTGCCTCCAGGTACATGCCTGGTGCAAAGCACTCGTCTCAACCTTTACTGAATGTTGGTTTTCACAGTGGTCCCTCGATCCCAGAGCACTCTCTTTGCTGGTCACCCCTCCTGCATCACTTCAGGAGAGGAGGAGTGGGACTTTTTACCAAGGCTTGTAGTGACAGGACATGGGGGAATGGCTTCAAGCTGGAAGAAACTCAGTTTAGATGAGACATTAGGAAGAAATTATTCACCAGGAGGGTGGTGAGGCACTGGAAAAGGTTGCTGAGGCTCCAAACCTGGAAATGTTCAAAGGCAGGTTAGAAGGAGCCTTGAGCAACCTGGTCTAGTGGAAGGTGTCCCTGCCCATGGCAGAAGGGGTGGAACTGGATGATCTTTAAGATCCCTTCCAACCCAACCCATTTCATTATTCTCTTCCATAAACTCATCATTTCCCAGTTGCATTTAATTGTTCAGTTTTTCCTAGCCTGCATGATGTGAGACATGAGGACCACAGCCCCTCTGGCCTCATGGAAACCCTTCTCCTGAGGAGCTCCACCCTTGCTCCCCAAGGCTAGGCCTATTCCCTTCCATGAAGGAGAAAAGGGTGTTTCACAGTCAGCCCATTAATTTCCCTTGAAAAGTGTTTCTCATGACATCCCTCCTCCCCCTAAGTGCAGAAGGTACTTCTAACAAGCAGAAAACCTCTGTGCTGCATTAAGAAGAGTGTGGCCTGGGTCAAGGGAAGTTCTCCTTCCCCCCTACTCTGCCCTAGTGAGGCCACATCTGGAGTTACTGTGTCCAGTGCTGGGCTCCCCAGATCAGGCAAACAGCACCAGAACAAGAGGACACAGTCTCAAGCTGCACCAGGGGAGGTTTAGGCTGGAAGTTAGGAGGAAGTTCTACACAGAGAGAGTGATTGCCCATTGGAATGGGCTGCCTGGGGAGGTGGTGGAGTCACCATCACTGGAGGTGTTCAGGAGAAGACTTGACAGGGTGCTTGGTGCCATGGGTTAGTTGATTAGGTGGTGTTGGATGATAGGTTGCACACGATGATCGTGAAGGTCTCTTCCAACCTACTCTACTCTACTCTACTCTACTCTACTCTACTCTACTCTACTCTATTCTATTCTAAAAAGTGAAATGGCAATTTTTAGTGGAGCCCAGTGATAGGGCAAGGAACAACAGGTACAGACTGGAACACAGGAGGTTCCAACTCAATATGAGGAAACACTTCTGTCCTGTGAGGCTGTTGGAGCCCTTGAGCAGGCTGCCCAGACAGATTGTGGAGTCTCCATCTTTGGTGACTTTCAAGCCCCACCTGGATGCATTCCTGCATGATCTGCCCTGGGTGACTGCTCTGGCAGGGGAATTGGAGTGGATGATGTCCAGAGATCCCTTCCAACCCCCACTACGATTCTGTGGGCTCCAGCTACCTTTTAAAGCCCTATGAAGATATTCCACATACTGAACCATTTAGCTATAGCTCTGCCTTAGGGCCTGAGCCATGTTGAGCTACACTCAAATCCCCACAAACTGGTGGCAAATACATGATTAAGATCAGGTTGCCAAGGGAGGTGGTAGAGGCCCCTTCCTGGAGACATTGAACCTGAGACTGAATCAACCTGATCTAGTTGAGGATGCCCCTGCTGACTGCAGAGGGGGTTGGACTGGATGAGTTTTGGAGGTCCCTTCCAGTCCAGCCCATTCTATGATGTGTGAATGTAATGATAATAATAATGAAGGGTAACAATAGTAACAGAAGTAACAGCAATCATAGTAGTAGTAATATTGTGAATATAATGATAATAATGAAGTATGGTAATAATAATAGTAGTAACAGTAACAATAGTAGAAGTATTGTGAATATAATGATAATAATGAAGTATAACAACAGTAATAGTAGTAACAGTATTAATAGTAGTAGTAGTGCTGTGAATATAATGATAATGAAGCATAGTGCCCCAAGGATCAGTGCTGGGCCCCATGCTCTTTAACATCTTTATTGGTGATCTGGATGAGGGCATTGAGTCCATCATCAGTAAATTTGCTGTCGACACCAAGCTGGGGGCAGGAGTTGATCTGCTGGAGGGTAGAGAGGCTCTGCAGAGGGACCTGGACAGGCTGGACAGATGGGCAGAGGCCAAGGGCAGGAGATTGAACACATCCAAGTGCCAGGTTCTGCACATTGGCCACAACAACCCCAGGCAGTGCTACAGGCTGGGGTCAGAGTGGCTGGAGAGTGGCCAGGTAGAGAGGGACCTGGGGGTACTGGTTGATGGTAGGCTGAACATGAGCCTGCAGTGTGCCCAGGCAGCCAAGAAGGCCAATGGCATCCTGGCCTGCATCAGGAACAGTGTGGCCAGCAAAAGCAGGGAGGTCATTCTGCCCCTGTACACTGCCCTGGTTAGGCCACACCTTGAGTCCTGTGTCCATTTCTGGGCCCCTCAGATTAGGAAGGAGGTTGACTTGCTGGAGCATGTCCAGAGAAGGGCAACAAAGTTGGTGAGGGGCTTGGAACACAGCCCTGTGAGGAGAGACTGAGGGAGCTGGGGCTGCTTAGCCTGGAGAAGAGGAGACTCAGGGGTGACCTTATTGCTTTCTACAACTCCCTGAAGGGAGGCTGTAGACAGGCAGAGGTTGGTCTCTTCTCCCAGGCATCCAGCACCAGAACACGAGGACACAGTCTCAGGCTGTGCCAGGGGAGGTTTAGGCTGGAAGTTAGGAGGAAGTTCTACACAGAGAGAGTGATTGCCCACAGGAATGGGCTGCCCAGGGAGGTGGTGGAGTCACCATCATTGGAAGTGTTCAGGAGGAGACTTGATGGGGTGCTTGGTGCCATGGGTTAGTTGATTAGGTGGTGTTGGATTGGTTGATGGGTTGGACATGATGATCTTGAGGGTCTCTTCCAACCTGTTCTGTTCTATTCTATTCTATTCTATTCTATTCTATTCTATTCTATTCTATTCTATTCTATTCTATTCTATTCTATTCTATTCCAACAGTAATAGTAGTAACAGTAATAATAGTAGTAGTGGTATTGTGAATATAATGATAATAATGAAGTATAACAACAGTAATAGTAGTAGTAATACTATAATAATAATAATAATAACAACAACAACAACAGCATCCAACACCAAAACCCCTACATGAACTGCAGATGCCTTCCTAGCCTGTAAATCTATTTTTTAAAGCCAACTCAATAGCTGGAAGACTTTCTGAGTGTAACTTAAAGGTCTCCTAGCCCATCAACCCATCCTAAAAGCCACCTCAGCCAGGACTCCTGCAGCTCAGCCACAGGCGCCAGCGCTGAGGGAACGAACCCCGGGAGGAGCTGAAGCCCCACCGCCTGCAGCAGCAGGGATGGAACTGGTGCAGGGCACGGCTGGAATTTAGCCATCAGGGACTCCAAACAGGTCCAAAAAAAAAAGAAAAAAAAGAGAGAGAGAAGGGGAAAGAAAAAAACAAAGAAAGAAGGTAATAACAAATGAAACAAAGAGTCTTAGACTGTATTGTGGTGGGCTCCAATAAAGTGATGCTTCAAATCTCTGAGTAATGACTGCGAGCATGAATATACCATTGTGCCAGAGGGGGAGGAAAAATGCTTTTGATGTGCTACCAAATGGAGACTTTTGTAAACAAGTGGAGCACAACTTAAACATGTTCATCATTGTCAAAGCTTTTTTTTTTTCATTTGGGGGGGGGGATGGGTGGGGAAGGTTCAGGAGCATAAAGCACATCCCCAGCGCCGCTTGCAGGAAGCCGCTTGGCTTCCACTGAAAAACCCAGGGTGCAGAGACAGCTCAGAAACCCTTTCTCACACTCCCCCACCACCCCCCCCCCAAACAAAAATAATATGAGGAAGAGACAGATAATAAACCACACCAAATGCAGAGGGGTTGGGTGGGTTGGTTGCTTTGGTGGTGGTTGGTAGTTTTTTTTCCCCTTTCAAAAGGAGTAAAATTCCCTTCCACTCTGCAACTCCTTCACTCTGCGAGCGGCCAGGGGAAGGCCGCAGATCAATACAGTGTTTGTGAAGGGCTGAAAAGGAAACATAAACCCCCAATTCTTCTGGCTGTTTGGCGTCTTTGTAAACTTGGGAGCCTCGCAGGCCATCCACAAGACCATGGGAATGTAGAGCGAATTGGGCCCTTTGTTAGCGGGGGTGCCATGGCGTTCCCTGTATCACAGCCCAGGAATGCGGCCCCTGCTTTTGACTGCCCCGCCGAGAAAATGCAGCGCGGCCTCCAGCAGAGCTGCCAGAGCTGCCCAGCAAAAAAAGATAAGGGAAGTAATAATTGCCCCTTGCAGCAGATATGCAGCTGGAGCTCTTCAGCAGCCGGGCTTGATACTGATAGGAGCAATAAATGAAGTCGAGTCCTCGTTTTCACAAGGGCTTCTGAGGAGGGCTTGCAGCGACAGGACCGAGGGCAAGGGAGCTGAGCTGGGAGAGGGGAGATTGAGGCTGGAGATGAGGAAGAAATTCTTTAGAGTGAGGTTGGTGAGACACTGGAACAGGTTGCCCAGGGAGGTTGTGGATGTCCCCTCCCTGCAGGTGTTCAAGGCCAGGTTGGTGGGAGGTGTCCCTGCACATGGCAGGGGGGTTGGAACTGGATGATCACAGTACCACAGTATCACCAAGGTTGGAAGAGACCTCTAAGATCATCAAGCCCAACCTGTCACCACAGACCTCATGACTAAACCATGGCACTGAGTGCCACGTCCAGTCCCCTCTTGAACACCTCCAGGGATGATGACTCCATCACTTCCCTGGGCAGCCCATTCCAATGTTCTCCAAGGCCCTTTCCAACCCAAGCCGTTCTGTGATTCTATGATTCATTATGAATTGAGTGGGGGGAAAGGGGTGAGAGGATTGGGAGGACTCCACCTCACCCACAGTTCTGATTCTGGGGGGCAACCTGCAAGCTTCTACCTCCCAGCAGGAGCTGGCTGGGGTGCCCAGCAGCAGTGGTGGCAAGCAGCGATTCCCTCCAGCAGCCATGTTTGACATTCCGAAGGGTTGGCTAGGGTTCAAGGGGGGAGGCATGCTGCACTAACACCAGAAACCAAGCTGAGGTGCAACTTAGCTCCCAAAAAAAGATTTTCCATCACTGGCAGAGGGGAGCTGATGGCAAACATCCATCACTGTGCTCCAACTCTGCTGCAAAATAATTGCTATTTACAAGGCACGCTGAGGTGGCTCAGATCTCCTTCCCCAAACAACAACAACCAACAACAACAGAAGTCTGGCAGAGTGAAAAATGCACCCTGGCCATCTATTCTTACAAACAGCATGACAAAAGACTGTCTCTCCTCCCTGGGATGTGGAGAAAGAAGTGGATTTGGGATGGGGGGAGGGAAGGAGGGGGGGAGAACTCCCCGATCCACGCCATATAGTGCCATCCCTTAAAGACCCTTTTCCTCCTGCATACATTTGTCCTTGCTAGTGGCATTGAGACAATCCTTGGCGACAAAGCACCTCGCTCTCATGAAGGAAAGCAATTCTTCTGCATTGTGCCACCAATAATCAGAAACCCACATCTTCAGCCTCACTGTCTGACTTGAAGAACAAAAGGCAGTTTGCAGTCTTAACCCCAAGATCTGATTTAAAAGGGGGGAGGGGAGGAGGGGGAAGACCTTGACCATTCATTAACAACCATTTTTTTTTCCCCAATGCATTTCATTTTTCTTAAAGGGGAAGGGAGGGGGGGAAAAAAAAATAATCCTTTGCTCTAGATCTGTATATGGAGCCCTGAATTTTACATCTTTGAGCAGAGTAAAACCTTTGTGGGAGTTAAAAATAAGAAAGGGGGGGGGGGGGAACCCCCACCCCCAAACAAAACATGAAAAGGCAGTGGAGATTAACATTGTTCATTCAGGAAAAGCTCCAGCTTTCCTCCCCCTTCCCTCAGCAGCTTGTTTGAAGCAAAGTGTAGCCCTCTCTAATTGGTGTGAGGGCAAAAGAAGAGTTAAATCAAGACATAAAGAAAATTCAAAGTGGTCAAAGTGAAAAGGTAAGGTGGTTAAATGGGAGGAAAGAGCCCCAGTCAGGGCATTATTGGAGCCACTGCAACTTTCAATGCAGCAGCAAAGAAAGTGTAAAGTCTTCTGGGCTCAAAAGAAAAACCACCTTGCAAATTTGACACCCCAGTTGGGAAAAGCTTTACCTAAGTGACTCCCATGTAGCCCCACCACACATGGGCATGAATACTTTATACACACACCCCCCCTCCAACTTCATACACCCTTGCAGCATTCTCCACTTTAACTCTGACTTGGTCCAAACTCTGCTGCTGACAGGTAATAAGCAATCAGTGCCAGAACTCAGTACTTAAACCCGTGGTGCAAGAGAGCATCAGGCACACGTGCAGGTGGGATTCTGTTGCTGTTGTGGAGTGATTTGGGCATTTCTTTCTTCCTTTTTTACTTACATATTTGAACCTCTAGCCACACACACACACACACACACACACACACACACAGAGGCTATTTATGACACATGCCCTGCCCCAAATACCAAATCTACTTAGCTGACTTTGCCTCAAGTGGCAAACTGAGATAGAACCCAAAATCCAGAGCACAGCCAGCACCTGCTCCATTATTAAACTCACAAACTCATTAAACTTCAGCCTCCATACTCCACTGCAAGAACCAACCCAGGGCACAAGAACCAATGTAGCGACGCTTAATGCCACGCTGAAGTGACGAAGCAAGTAATGGGCAAGAAGCCCCCTGGGGGAGGAAGCACTGCAAGGGGAAAGCTTTGGAACTGCATCTACTTTTATTTTAATTGGTTTTTTTTTGCCTTGCTTAATAATCTTAATCATTGTCTGCAGCCAGCCCCTGCTCAGCCTGGTGCAAGAGGGGCTCTCTGGCTTCCCCCCCTCGCCCCGAGGTTGGTTTTTAGCTGCATACCACCTACAGCAATTAGCTGCTTGTGCTTTTGTCTGTTTTCTGGCATTATGCCCTTCCCTTTCATGGGATTCCTCTTTTCTTACTTGGACTAGATGTTTGCAAGTCTCCTGGCTTTGAGCTATTTCAGCAACAATTGTAGCTGAAATACTTAATATTCTCATGAGAAAGATGGCTGAGAGGAAGGAGGCTCGGGGGGGTGGGGGGGTGGAGGGTGGTGTCAGCCTCGCAGAGAACTGACTTGGAAACAGAATTCAGTGTCACATTTAACTCCCTTTATGGAATGCACAGGCCAAAAAGGAGGGGGGGGAAAAAAAACCCTCAAAACAATTAAGAAAGCCTTCTGAAAATAATAACCCTGCACACATCTAGTTGGCATGGGCAGCAAAGTGCAAAGGCAGCAGACAAAGCAGGGGAGCACAAGTTCAAAGATTTCAGTCTAGCCTGACATGACAATTAAGCAGCAATTTCCCCCTCTCCTTATTTCTTTTTTTTTTGTTTTTTGAAGTGAATTTTCTTTCTAATGGTTTGGGCTTTTTTCCCCTTCGTGAGTGGGATGGGAAGAGCACCACAGCCCCGTCAGCAGTGGCAGATGCTCCACACAGAATCAACCAGCTTGGAAAAGACCTCAGAGATCATCAAATCCAGCCTAATACATAATGCCTAACACCTCCTGACAACTAAACCATGGCTCCAAGTGCCACATCCAAGCCTTTTTGGAACACCCCCAGGGATGGGGACTCCACCACCTCCCTGGGCAGCACATCCCAATGGCCAATTCCTCTTTCTGGGATGAACTTTCTCCTCACCTCCAGCTTGAGACTGTGTCCTCTTGTTCTGGCACTGGATGCCAGGGAGAAGAGACCAACCCCCACCTGGCTACAACCTCCCTTCACGGAGTTGTAGAGAGCAGTAAGGTCTCCCCTGAGTGCACTTTATGACATATTACATGGAATGAAGCCACTGCTCACCATGGATGCTGGTTCACAGATAAATCAAAGCTCCTGGGTGCAAAGCTTTGAGTGCAAAGGAAAACTCTTCACATAATCTACTGCAAAATCTGCAGAGCCTTGACCCAGGGCAGAACTTCACATCTCAGCCTAAATTTCATGTAGCAGGTTTATAGAAGAGATTCACAGATTTGGTTCAGTTGGAAAAAACCTCTAATATCATCAAGTCCAACTGTCAACCCAACACCCTGGCCACAAAACTGTCCCAAAGTGCCATGGCCACACATTTCTTGAACACCTCCAGGGCTGGGGACTCCACCACCTCCCTGGGCAGCCTGTTCCCATGTCTGGCCACCCTTTCAGGAAAGGCATTTTTACAGATATCCAACCTAAGCCTCCCCTGGTGCAATTTGAGGCCATTGCCTTTCATCCTATCCCTTGACACCAGGGAGCAGAGCCCAACCCCCACCTCAGTGCATCCTCTTTTCAGGGAGCTGTAGACAGCAATGAGGTCTCCCCTCAGCCTCCTCTTCTCCACACTAAACCCCTCTTGGACACATCGGGGATGGGGACTCCACCACCTCCCTGGGCAGCCTGTGCCACTCCCTGATCCCACTCTTTTTCCTAATATCCAACCCAATCCTCTCCTGGTTCAACTTGAGGCCATTTCCTCTCATTCTATCACCTATACCAGGGAGAAGAGACCAACCCCTACCTAATTTTAACCTCCTTTTGGGGAGCTATAAAGAGCAATGAGGTCTCCCCTCAGCCTCCTCTTTTCCACACTAAACACCCTCAGCTCCCTCAGTTGCTCCTCCCCAGCCCTGTTCTCCAGACCCTTCCCCAGCTTTGCTGCCCTTCTCTGGTCACACTCTAGCACCTCAACATCCTTCTTAGATTGAGGGGCCCAAAACTGACCCCAGTATTTGAGATATGGCCCTACAGAAGGCAGGAAAGAGGAGGAAGAAGATGGCAGAAGAACTCGCCCAGTGGCATGTTAAGGCTGCTCAACATTCCCAAAGGGTGGTGGCCAAGTGCCAAATGAGCTGTTTGAAGACAGAGTCAGGCACACATCCCATTCCACTTCTTAAATGCAAAATACAGACCCACAGCTTTCCCTAAAGACTCCCAGGCTGCTGAGAAAGAAAATTAGCTGTGGAAGGATAGCTGTATGGTGACAGTGATGTAGAAGGAGCAGCATGGAAAGAATGGTTTGCGCATATGCTGGGCTCAGCAGGAAGGGACACTCCAAGCCTACACACACATGGCAGCTCCATCCTCCTAAAGCTTGGTGCAGCAACACAAGTCTCACTCTGCACTGGTGAGACCCCACCTCCAACATTGCATCCAGTTCTGGTGTCCCCAGCATAAGGAGGATGTGAAACTGTTGGAGTGAGCCCAGAGGAGTACTGCAAGGATGATCCAAGGGGTGCAGCACCTCTTGCTGTGAGGACAGGCTGAGGAAGCTGGAGGTGTTCAGCCTGGAGCAGACTCTTGGGGATACCTTATATCTGCTTTTCAATACCTGAAGGGGGGTATAGGAAAGCTGGAGGGACTTATAGAGTGTTGGGGAGTGATAGGACTAGAGGGAATGGACCCAAGCTACAGGAAGGGAGATTCAGATTGGACGTTAGGAAGAAGTTCTTCACCATAGGGTGGTGAGAGACTGGCACAGGTTGCCCAGGGAGGTGGTGGAAGCCTCCTGCCTGGAGGTTTTTGCAGCCAGGCTGGATGTGGCTGTAAGCAACCTGCTGTAGTGTGAGGTGTCCCTGGCCATGGCAGGGGGGTTGGAACTGGCTGAGCCTTGAGGTCCCTTCCAACCCTGACAATTCTGTGATACTGTGACTTTTCATAAGGGTGTCTAGAGACAGGACAAGGGGGAATGGTTTTGAGCTGAGAGAAAGCAGTGTTAGACTGGATCTTAGGAAGAGGTTCTTCGGTAGGAAGGTGGTAAGACTCTGGAATAGGTTGCCTGGAGTGGTTGTGGATGCCCCATCCCTGGAGGTGTTCAAGGCCAGGTTGGATGAGGTCTTGAGCAGCCAAGTCTATTTGAGAGGTGACCCTGTCCAGGGCAGTGGGGTTGGAATAGATGATCTGACAGCCCCATCCAGCCTGGCCCTGGAGATTTTTAAAGCTGGACTGGATGTGGCTGTGAGCAACCTGCTGTAGTGTGAGGTGTCCCTGCCCATGGCAGTGGGGTTGGAACTGGCTGAGCCTTGAAGTCCCTTCCAACCCTGACAACTCTGTGATTCTATGACCTCTAAGGTCCCTTCCTACTTAAGGCATTCTATGATTTATTTAGAATCTCAGGTGAAGAGCACCAAGGTGTGCTGCACACAAAGGTGTGGGAGGAAAAGATGCCCCCAGACACCTAAAGAACCTGCCACAGATCAGCAGGGCCGCTCACAGCAGCCATTCGGGCGAGGGGGACGGCATCAAGATCCACTCACAGGCAGCCTGAACTCATATTGCCTTACCCATGAAGGTATTCCACTCGGCATCCAAGTCCCCCTGGTTGGCCAAGCAGCCTCTCATGACGTTGAAGCAGTAGTTGTAGCAGGGCTTCACCGAGAGCAGGCCTCGGCAGTGCGGGCAGTACATCATCTTCAGCAGCGCGCGCGTGCCCTGCGGCGTGGGGTTCACCTGCAGCAGGGACAAAAGGGGCAAGGAGAAGGGAATTAGCCCTTGGTCACAAAAGCAAAACACTCCCCACATTTGTCCCTGGGTGGCTGGGATCAGAGCTGTGCAGAGGAGACCAAGAAGATGATCTGAGGGCTGGAGCTCCTCTCCTACACAGGCAGGCTGGGAGAGTTGGGATTGCTCAGCCTGGAGAGCAGAAGGCTCCAGGGAGACCTTAGAGCTGCATTTCAATATCTGAAGGGGACCTACAGGAAAGCTGAGGAGGGGCTGATTAGAATGACCTGTAGGGATAGGACAAAGGGCAATGGTTTGAAACTGGAGCAGGGGAGGTTTAGGTTGGCCATCAGGAGGAAGCTCTGCACAATGACGGTGGTGAAATACTGGAACAGGTTGCCCAGATGAGTGTGGAGTCCCCATCCCTGGAGACATTCAAGGTCAAACTTCATGGGGCCCTTAGTAGCCCAATCTATTTGGGGATGTCCCTGCTCACTGCAAGGGAGGTTGGACAAGATGACCTTCTAGGGTCCCTTCCAACCTGGTGCATTCTATGATGCTGTGAGATGCAGTGAGGTAAGGCATCGCGGTCCAGCTGGAGCAGATGAGGTGCTGTGTCTCATCTCCTTGGGTATACCTGCCACTCCAGGGAGCATGGGCAGTCTCCACCTCTGCAAAAACTGCAGTGCATCTTGTGTACTGGGGAACCCTCCTCAGGCTGCAAAAGGACAAGAACCCAGGGAGGCCATGCAGCTCTGGAAACCAGGGAAGGTGGATAAGAAGCAACCAAGCCAAGAGGCACAATGTGAGGCTGTGCTGCCCAAACCCTGCTGCAAACACAGGCTGAAGAAAGCAATGCCAGGATTGCTCAGGAAAAAGTGGCCAAGATGGACCCAAGCTTGCTGCTATCCCCACACTAAACCCACCCAGAGTGTGCCCTCCTCCTCCTTGGCACCGAGGCTCCTCCTGGACAATTGCCCAGCAGGGCTCTGGGGCAAAGAGAGCAGCTCCTTTATTTGACATCCAACTCCTGCAGCACAGCATTTACATGACAGCCACCTGGGTTCATTCACACCCAGCATGCTAAGAAATGCTGCTCCCCACCCCCAAAGGAGGTGGCAGCTCCAGCCCCACAGCCCAGGAAAAGCCAGGAGGCCCCTTGAAGCCAAAGGTGCATCTGCTGCCTGAGCATGCAGAGCTATCTGCAGCAGGGACGTCACCCTCTGAGCCTTCCACAAGGCCATTCTCCAAAGTGACTCATGGTCAGTTGTGTTTGATTCACTCTCTGGCCCAGCTTCAAAACACTCATTCAAACCATTTCCCCCCAGCTGGGCCGAGGAGCATTAACTCCCAACACCATATACTGGTGGCCAGCACGTGGTGGGTCCCTCTATGGCACCAAGCTCCCTCAAGAGCAAGGGGAAGTGTTAATTAGCCACACATGAAAACAGCCAATGAAGATGTGATTAGAGATAGAGTGACAAAAGAGAAGCAGTCTCTCTGGTGGTTTAGGCAGTGCACTGGAGGCTTCCTGCAAGGCATTTAAGGAGAGCACTCAAAGTGGGTTAAGGTCTAAGGCTGTGCTGAAGGAGGAGACAAACACAGCCCCGAGGAAGGCAGAAGCCACTCAGTGCAAACAGCCACAGATGTGGATGGCCTCCACAGCTCATCTGCTGGAGGTGTGGAAAGCAGCTTCATGGCAGAGAGGATGACAGGAGATAATTGTATGCAAGGAAGACCTGACACCACAGATACACAGAGGACCTCAGCTGTGGCAAAGCCCTCCTCAGCACCAAGGCTATGGAGGAACTGAATCATAGGACCACAAGAATGTTAGGGGTTGGAAGGGACCTAATGAGATAGAGTCCAACCCCCTGCCAGAGCAGGATCACCCAGAGCAGGATGGCAGCCAGGCAGCCTTTGAATGGCTCCTCCACCTCTCTGGGCAGCCTGCTCCAGTGCTCCACCACCCTCAACAGAAAGAATTTCCTCCTCATGTTTAGATGGAACTTCCTCCATCCAGGTTTGTGCCCTTTGCCTCTTGTCCTGAAGACGAACTTTCGGTGCAAAAACCTGCTGGCAGCACATGGAACTAGGAGACAGGAGATGGCAACAAAAAGAAACCAGAAATCCCCCACTGCATGCAGGCCTTGAGCAACCTGCTGTAGTGTGAGGTGTCCCTGCCCATGGCAGGGGGGTTGGCACTGGCTGATCTTTAAGGTCCCTTCCAATCCAAACCATTCTGTGATTTCATGCAGATAATCAGGATGGCTTTGCATCACGAATGGATTTGCTCACAAATCAGCAGATTTGTGAACCCTCTTTTGAGAAGGGCTGACACAAAAATAGGTTGTGTTCCTCACAGCTCCACAAAGACCATGGGGTCTCTTCAGCAGGCACAGGAACTGGCTAGGAAGACAGAAGGACAATTTTCTGCAGCAGCTGGAGCTCAGTGCTGGTGCTTGGTGGGCCAGCAATGCTAATCATGGATACAAACTTGAAGGTTTCACCTCAAAATGAGCAGAAACTTCTTTAGAGTGAGGGTATCATAGTATCAGTCAGGGTTGGAAGGGACCACAAGGATCATCTAGTTCCAACCCCCCTGCCATGGGCAGGGACACCCCACACCACATCAGCCTGGCCACAGCCTCATCCAGCCTGGGCTTAAACACCTCCAGGGATGGGGCCTCAACCACCTCCCTGGACAACCCATTCCAGGGCTTCACCACTCTCATGGTGAAGAACCTCCTCCTCACAACTAGCCTGAATCTCCCCACCTCCAGCTTCATTCCATTCCCCCTAGTTCTATCACTACCTCAGAGCCTGAGAAGTCCTTCCCCAGCCTTCCTGTGGTGGCAGAGCCCTGGAGCAGGCTGCCCACAGAAGTTGTGGAGTCTCCTCTGGAGACTTTCAAGACCCACCTGGATGCACTCCTGTGTGACCTGCCCTGGGTGATCCTGCTTTGGCAGGGGGGGTTGGACTGGATGATCTCTGGAGGTCCCTTCCAACCTCTTACATTCTGTGACATATGGACACATTGACTTATCCAAGCTGCTCTCCAGGTCTTTGGGTTCTGTACCCAGGAATCTCAATTCAATCACAGAATCACTAAGGTTGGAAAAGGCCTCCTGAGACCATCAAGTTCAACCAGCAGTTCAATACCACCATGCCCACTGAACCATGGTCCAAAGTGTGTCCAACAAGGGGGAATCCACTACCCCCCTGGGCAACCTGTTCTAGTGTTCCACCACTCTCACAGTAAAGAGCTTCTTCCTAATGTCCAATCTAAATCTACCCTGCTCTAGTTTCAAACCTTCCTCCTGTCATCACAGGTGCTTGTAAACCTCCCCAGCTTTTCTGTAGCTCCCTTCAGGTACTGGAAGGCCACTGTAAGATCTCTCTTCTCTGGAGGTCCCTTACAACCTCTAACATTCTGTGATTCAGACATCACTTTACCCTTCTCTTTTGTCTGCAAAGAGCCTGTCGGGCTGAGCAAAAGGAGAGCCAACCTAGAAAGCTGTTTGTGGTGGTTGGGAGAAGCCGATTCAGAGGCTCCAGAGCCATGCAGGCACACATCTATAGATCTGGAAGGAAGGCACAGCAGGAGCAGGAGCCCCAGCAGAAAGCTCCCTGTTGGGGCAGCGTGGCTTTTAAGCAGAGCTAGTTCAAACCCTGGGAAGAGCTGGAGCAACACAAACCAGCTCCAGCAGATGATTTATGGTCAGAAAACTGCAAGCAGACAAATGTAAAGGTATCATCTGCCATCCAGATGGTGCAGGCCTTGCATAACAAAAAAGAGGGCTGGGGGAGGGGAGGCAAGAGGGAATGAAATAACATCTCACACCCAGAGACAGATGTCCCAAGATTAGTAGTTCAGTTGTTTCTCGGATAAAAATCTCTTCCTGTGTCACTCGGTGCCAGGTGTGAGGACGTCCACACCTAGTCCTGAGGCTTAACAGCAGGTTCTGGCTGTCCTGGGGGTGGTCTGCACAAAGGAGTGGTCTGCACCCTCCTTGGGAAGAAAACTGGGAAACTGTTGACAGCCCCAAGCAGGTGCTAGAGCAGTTTGAAGAGGAGCAAGGAACAGGAGAAGGAACAGGAAGCCCAGCTCTACCACAGACCCATCAGCTGTTGAGGCTGGAAGAGACCTCTGAGATCATCAAGTCCACCCAGAGCTCACAATGCCACCACTGCTAAGCCACTGCCACTGAACCACATCCCACAGCACCACATCCATGCAGCTTTTTAACACCTCCAGGGATGGTGACTCCACCACCTCCCTGGGCAGCCTGGGACAATGCCTGAGAACCCTTTCATAGAACCATTGATTCACAGAACAGTTTGGCTTGGAAGGGCCCTTAAAGATCATCCAGGTCTACCTCCCCTGATATAGGCAGAGACACCTAGTCCAGGTTGCTCAAGAACTCATCCAACCTGGCCTTAAACACCTCCGAGGGAGGGGGCATCCACAACCTCCCTGGGCAACCTGTTCCAGTGTCTCACTACCCTTACTTGAAGGTGTCCAGAGAAGGGCAACAAGGCTGGGGAGGGGTCTGGAGCACAGCCCTGTGAGGAGAGGCTGAGGGAGCTGGGGTTGCTTAGCCTGGAGAAGAGAAGGCTCAGGGGACACTTTATTGCCCTCTCCAACTCCCTGAAGGGAGGTTGTAGCCAGGTGGGGGTTGGTCTCTTCTCCCAGGCACCAAGCAGCAGAACAAGAGGACACAGTCTCAAGCTGTGCCAGGGGAGGTTTAGGCTGGAGGTGAGGAGGAAGTTCTTCACAGAAAGAGTAACTGGCCATTGGAATGTGCTGCCCAGGGAGGTGGTGGAGTCCCCATCCCTGGAGGTGTTCAAAAGAGGATTGGATGTGGCACTTGGAGCCATGGTTTAGCTGTCAGGAGGTGTTGGGTGACAGGTTGGACTTGATGATCTCTGAGGTCTTTTCCAACCTGGTTGATTCTGTGATTCTATGGTTAAGTGTAAAGAATTTCTTCCTAATTTCCAGGCTGTATCTCCCTTCCTTTCTGTGAAGACCTGTCTCCTAATAGCCAAGGAAAACCTCATGGAAAGCTGCAGCTTTATGAAAGGGATTGCATGGCAGCATGCTGCCAAACAGAAAAAGAAGTCCCCCACCCACACAGCAGTGACCCTCAGGAGGTCACCTTCCCCTCTTAGGTTCCCGGGCTCGCAGTCCTGCAGCATCCCACTGCTTTGATATTTCATAGGGGTTCCTCTTTATGAATCCTCAGCAGATGCAGGGGAAACTGGAGCTGCTTGCTCACGTTCCACAGCAGATGACATGGGATGGGCACTTGGATTAGCTCCTTTGAAAGAGGGCTGCCTGGGGAAGCGGTGGGGCCGATGGCCCTGGAGATGTTTAAGAAGAGCCTGGATGAGGCACTTAGTGCCATAGTCTGGTTGGTTAGTTAGGGTTGGGTGATTGGTTGGACTTGAAGGTCTTGGAGGCCCCTTCCAACCTGGCTGACTCTGTGATCCTGTAATTTAAAAGCAAATGGGGTTTTGCTTTCCTCCCCAAATTAGTTTGTGGCTCTGAGCCCCCCAGAGAGCTGATGGCAAAGGGGGTGATGGAAAGGCAAGTCCCAGCCTGCAGTGACTGCTGGACAGAGTGGTAGAGATGGAGCCCTCAACACAGGAAGGACATGGACCTGATGGAGAGGGTCCAAAGAAGGGCTATGAAAATGCTCAGGGGGTTGGAGCAGCTCTGCTACAAGGACAGGCTGAGGGAGCTGGGGGTGTTCAGCCTGGAGGAGAGGAGGCTCTGGGGAGACCTCACAGCAGCCTGAAGGGAGCTACAGGAAGGATGGAGAGAGACTGTTTGCAAAGGCCTGCAGGGACAGGACAAGGGACAGTGGCTTCAAACTAGAGCAGAGCAGATTTAGATTGGATGTGAGGAACAAGTTCTTCACTATGAGGGTGGTGGAACACTGGAACAGGTTGCCCAGGGAGGTGGTTGGGGATCCTCTTCTGGAGATATTCAAGGTGAGGCCTGATGAGGCCCTGGCAACCTCATCTGGTTGGGGATGTCCCTGCTGACTGCAGGGAGGTTGGAGTGGCTGAGCTTTGGAGGTCCCTTCCAGCCTGGAGCATTCTGTGATTCTATAACCCACAGGGAAGCTCTCAGTTTGCAGTACTGGTGGAGGAGGACACCGTAGCAATCCCTCAGCCCAGCTCTGGCATTTTACCTTGGCAAAAAGCAGCATGAAGGCAGGAGAAGAGCTCACCTGGGAGAGAAATGCTTCAGGGAAGCTGGTGAGCACTTAGCCCTCCTTACACCAGGGCTAAACTCTCAGCTGCTGTGTGTGGCTGCAGTGAGAAGCTCAGCCCCTGGCCAGGGGCCCGTGCCCGCTCCAAAGCGGCTCTGGAGCTGTCCGTGGGATGTGCCATATGCTGCCCTGGCAATTCTTCACAAGCTTTTAATGTCTGCCCTGCCACACCAGGTGCAAGCTCTTAAAACACCATTGTATGTAACAGTAAACCCAGATATGCTTTGTTCTGGGGGTGTGTTTATCTTGGACAGCAACTCGGATTCATTCAAGCTCTACTCTAGAATGACCCTCAAAACCAAATAATCTCCCTCCTAACAAAGCAAAGGTGCCTAAACCAAGCTTTGTTTGCTGAAGAGGATTTACTCTGGTAGATCTGAGCCCAGGTAGTAGTAGGCTGTAGTGCATCTAACACCTAAAAGCTTCCAGGAGAAGCAAATGCACTCCAGCTCCCTCCTTTTATCTTGTGAAATTTATTCCCTTTCCATGGCACTCCCCACCACCCCAGCAATCCATCACCCTGCAGCTCCATCATGTAAATCACAATTTGTCCCTACCCCTGGACTTTCCCAGAGGTGAAGATTAAAAGCTGCTAACAGATGTGTTTGGGCAGCGCTCTTCCCGCTCGCGCTGAACTCGCTCCTCAGATCAATCCCTCTTTGCACACAGGCCACAAAAGCCAAGTGAAAAGCAAACAGCTCTGGGCTGCACTCAAATAGCAGCAAGAACTTCAGTCACAGAGTGGTCAGGCATTGGAGCAGGCTGCCCAGGGAGGTGGTGGAGTCCTTGGAGGTGCTCAAAGAAACAAGTAGATACAGAATGGAATACAGAATAAACCAGCTTGGAAAAGACCTCAGAGATCATCAAGTCCAACCTATCACCCAGCACCATGTGATCAACTCAGCCATGGCACCAAGTGACTCAGCCAGGCTCTTCTTAAACACCTCCAGGGATGGGGACTCCACCACCTCCCTGGGCAGCACATCCCAATGGCCAATCTCTCTTGCTGGGAAGAATTTCTTCCTAACATCCAGCCTAAGCCTCCCCTGGCACAGCTTGAGACTGTGTCCTCTTGTTCTGCTGCTGCTTGCCTGGGAGAAGAGACCAACCCCCACCTGGCTACAACCTCCCTTCAGGGAGTTGTAGAGAGCAAGAAGGTCTCCCCTGAGCCTCCTCTTCTCCAGGCTAAGCAACCCCAGCTCCCTCAGCCTCTCCTCACAGGGCTGTGCTCCAGACCCCTCCCCAGCTTCATTGCCCTTCTCTGGACTCCTTCCAGCATCTCAATATCTTTCCTAAACTGAGGGCAGATGTGGCACTTCAGGGCATGGTCTAGTGGAGGTCATGGAGGTGTTGGGTAGAATGTGGCACTTGATCTTGGAGGTCTATTAAAGCCTTAGTGATCCTATGATTCTCTTCTATGATTTCATGTCATATTTGTTAAGGGCCCTCCCCAGCTTCCATTGACTGGTGAAGGTGCAACAGGTTCTTGTGAAAACTAAGTGCTCTTGCTATGAGTTGTAGAGAGCAAGAAGCTCTCCCCTGAGCCTCTTCTTCTCCAGGCTAAGCAACCCCAGCTCCCTCAGCCTCTCCTCACAGGGCTTGTGCTCCAAACCCCTCCCCAACATACATTTGGCAGAAACTTCACCCTTAAAGCAGACACCTCTGGAGTGAAATGCCTTCTGAACAGCCCACAACAAAGCCACCACAACTCCAGACAAACAGAGAAAGTTCAGAAAAGCAAGCAGGTTGTTTCCCCCCTCCCCTCCTTCCCAAGGCAAGGAATAGCTGAGGAAGGATGACAGAACTCCCACCAGCTGCCAAAGCCACACTTCAGGCTCTTTCCCTCTCCCCTCAAGTTAACATTAAGAATGTTAATAGCAACGTTTGAAATCCTGTCAGCTTTAATAACTATTTATAATAGCACTGATAACTCAGGCTTGCTGCTCCTCCAAGCTTGCACAACAGCAGCGTTGCCATGCCAGCAGCACGGCCCCCAGAAAACACAGAGACCCAACTGCAGAAGAAATGCAGTGGAACTGCTCCTGCTTTACCGTGGGTTTCCTTCCAACAGCAACCCCAAACCCCAACAGCTGAAGTAGGGTTAACACTGGATGAGGAAGACTGAGAGGAGCCATGGAGGTGTTGGGCAAAAGGTTGATGATCTCTAGTCTGAGATCAGATTGAGATTGGATGTTAGGAAGATGTTGCTCCCCATGAGGGTGATGAGAGACTGGCACAGGTTGCCCAGGGAGGCATCCCTCCATCCCTGGAGGTGTTCAAGGCCAGGTTGGAAGAGGCCTTGAGCAACCTGGGCTGGTGGGAGGCATCCCTGCCCCTGGCAGGGGTGTTGGAACTAGATAATCATTAAGGTCCCTTCCAACCCAAATGATTCTATGAGTCCATAAAACTTAGAGGTCTTTTCCAACCTTAATGATTCTAGGAAGGAGCAACTTCTCAGTGACACAGAAATGGGATTTGATGGCCTCAGAAACTACCTCCAAAGCTGACTGAAGGACTGTGGGATGCTGCAGGTGAGCAGCCAATTCAGACAATGGATGTATCACTCAGTTTTGGGACAATCCATCCTCACTTGCATCATTTCTTCCTTCCTGTTCTGCAAGAGCATTACCTTAGAATCACAGAATTGTCAGGGTTGGAAAGGACCTCAAGGCTCAGCCAGTTCCAACCCCTTGCCATGGGCAGGGACACCTCACACTACAGCAGGTTGCTCACAGCCACAGCCAGCCTGGCTGCAAACACCTCCAGGCAGGAGGCTTCCACCACCTCCCTGGGCAACCTGTGCCAGTCTCTCACCACCCTCATGGGGAACATCATGGGGAATATGGAGAACTTCTTCCTAACATCCAATCTCAATCTCCACATTTCTAGTTTTGCTCCATCCCCCCCCAGTCCTATCCCTCCCTGACACCCTCAAAAGTCCCTCCCCAGCTTTCTTGGAGCCCCTTTCAGATACTGGAAGGCCACAATTAGGTCTCCTCGGAGCCTTCTCCTCTCCAGACTGAACAGCCCCAGCTCTCTCAGTCTGCCTCCATAGGAGAGGTGCTCCAGCCCTCTTGGCACATGTCAGTCCAGAGATCCAGCTCACTGTGGAGCAGAAGATCACTCAGGCAGCTCTTGGTTTGCTTCCCCACCCCAAACATTACAGTGAAACTATTTTGGACCTAACTACACGTTTAGCCAATCTTGCTGGCCCGCTGCTAGCACATTAATAATTTAGAAAGCATCTGGTTCAGCCACAGCTTTGGGCCTCCCAGGTCTTGCACAAGGGAGCAGCACATTCAGAAGTGATCTTTGGGAGCTGCAGGGCTCTGTGCTTCATCAGCACTCGCTACCCACGGTGATGTCTGCTGCAGCTTTATCTTGTGTGAGGCAAAGTTCAAGAGTCCAATTCCGCTCCGCTCCCTGCTTGCAGCTTTCACCCCTCCTCTGGATGTGCTGCTGCCAGAGAGCAGCAGCACAGCTACTGGGGAGCACATCACAGATCCACAGAATGCTTTGGATTGGAAGGGACCTTAAACATCATCCATTTCCAACCCCCCTACCATGGGCAGGGACACCTCCCACCAGCCCAGGTTGCTTAAGGCCTCATCCAACCTGGCCTTGAACACCTCCAGGGTGAGTGCATCTGCACCCGCCCTGGACAACCTGTTCCAGTGTCTCACCAGCCTCACTGGAAGGAATTTCTTGCTCACCTCCAGCCTAAATCTCCCCTCTTCCAGCTCAAAGGCATTGCCTCTAATCAGTCACTCGACCTTCTCATTCTTACTAGCTTTTTGTGCTTGACTTCTCCTTGTGCTTGCTCTCCCTGCCAGCACTCCCTGCCCTTGCAGAGCAGAGGGCACCTCACCATGCCAAGTGGTTGCCTCTTCCATCAAAACACTTCCAGGATGCCACCAAGGCCTGCATCTCCTGCTCTTAGTGACCTGAGGACCTAGGTGCCTTTCAAACAAAGCCTGTTCTCCAAAGCACCCATCTCTCCCCAGCCCAGAGACGCAGCAGGTAATGAGGAGCATTCTGATTGCTTTAATGAGCCAAAACAACTCCAACATCTAGCTTGGCAGCTACACCTTAGCTGTCCCTCACACTGTTTTCAAAATCAGCAGCAGAACCACAGGGCAGGGGGGAGCCAAAGGAAGAAAAGGAGAGGAGAAAGCAGCCCAGCGTGCTGGAATGCTTCTGCAAGCTGCCATCAGCTCCCAGCCCGCATCCACGCGCGCCCTCAGCCCCTCAAATCCCTGCTGCCTGCTGCTCCAGCATGCTTTGAAGGCTACGCCTAGCACAGCCCCTCAGATGGCTGCAGCTGAAGGCAGATGCAGCCACATTCTTGGCAGGTCTTCTCAGGGTCATCTTTGATGTGGAGGAGTGCTTGGTATTGTTTTCTGCATCAATGTTTGCCCTTGGCACGTGGAAGGCAACGTCCTTGTGCGCGGCAGCCCCTCGGGCTGGCCCCCGCGGCTTGCCGCTTCGCTGCCTGGGCAGCTCTGCTTCTTGAGAGGTGACTCTGCACCACTAACAGGGCTCCTTGGCTCTTCTGGCTGTTTCTCAGTCGCTCAAGAACCAGCAGCATCTGCCTTCACCTTCCTCCAATGCATGCAAGCAGCACATTTAATTTCTTTCACTGCCCTGAGAGGGTTTGCCCTTGCCCAAAGGCTGCCCAGCTTTGTTGGAAGGAGGAATACAAACTTCTTCCTCAAGAAGGACTAAGGTCAAACCAAGGCCAAAAACCATACCAAGGGAGATTGGACCTTTGCTCTCTGACTACACTTTCGGATCCTCAAATGGATGCCAAGTGTAGCAGGAGCACAACTTTTGCTGAAATGGGAGCTCAGGGCCCTAATATTTTTGGATACAGACCTAAATTCTTTGCTTTATTGCTTTCATCAAGGCTTCCCCAAAGCTAGTATCTGCTCCACATTCAGCACTCATGCCAGCAAAGGCAGAAGCCACAGCCCAGGAGATGTAGCTGGATGTATGGGAGCTCCCACAGGCCACAGAATCACAGAATGTTAGGGGCTGGAAGGGACCTCCAGAGATCATCAAGTCCAATCCCCCTGCCAAAAGCAGCATCACCCAAGGAAGGCCACACAGGAATGCATCCAGGCAGGTTTTGAAAGGCTCCAGAGAAGGAGACTCCACAACCTGTCTGGGCAGCCTGCTCAAGGGCTCCAACAGCCTCACAGGACAGAAGTGATTCCTCACATTGAGGTGGAACCTCCTGTGCTCCAGTTTGTACCTGTTGTTCCTTGCCCTGTCACTGGGCTCCACCACAAAATGCCTGGCACCTCCATCCTGACACCCACCCCTCAGGTATTTATAGATACTGATCAGATCCCCTCTCAGCCTTCTCTTCTCCAGACAGAACAGCCCCAGGGGTCTCAGTCTTTCTTCACAGGAGAGATGTTCAGGTCCCTGTCACCCCTGTAGCTCTCCATTGGACTCTCTCCAGTAGATCCCTGTCTTGAATTGAGGAGCTTAACACTGGACACAGTATTCCAGGTGAGGTCTCACCAGGGAAGAGTAGAGGGAGAAAAGAACCTCCCTAGGCCTTCTGGACACACTCTTCTTGATGCACCCCAGGGTGCTGTTGGCCCTCTTGGCCACAAGGTGAGCAGTAGGTGGGGGGTTTATGCAGGTTCAGCAGATCACCTTCTGCTTGGTGGATGCCTCGTTAGAGATGAGGTAGCTCAGAACAAAGGGGCTTCAAAAGCTACCATGCTCTAGCTCCAGCTTTGGAGTGGCCTGTGGAAAAGCAATCACCTGTCCCCTCTGTGATTCTCTTTCAGAAACAGTTGGAAGAAAATCTCCTCCTTGGATGCATCACAGTTCCTCAGAGAAGAAATGCTGACAGCAAGGAAGCTGAGCCTCCTTCAGCCACTGCCAACATCTCCTGCAGCTTCCTCTTGGCTAGCAGTGCCTCTTGAAGACAGCAGATGATGAGGTAGGTGTACTAGGAGCACACACAATGCTGTGCTTGATTTCCTATGGCTCCTACCTGGGCTTCCAAGCATTTCTTGGGTACAAGTGAAGCTGCTGCCTGTCCTGGACAAAACACACAGGGTCCCAAAGATCCCTTCCAGCAGCTTAGCTGCTTTGGTGGCAACCACACCTCATGTGGGTTCAGCACACAAATCCTTGTCAGGAAGGTGATTTGGGAGTCTCTTACACTCCTGGCAGTTTCTCAAATGATGGGAACACAAAGGCAAGAGGGAAAAGTGGTTAAAGAACCCCAGAACAACAGCTCCTTAGCATAAATCTTGTGGGGGAGGGCTAGAGAAAACTCTCACCACCCCTGCAGCTGCAGGAGATGCCATCCACATGTCCCCATGTGCAGCTCTTGCAGAGATGGTGATGCAAATGCAGGGATTCAATGCCTCGTAGCTGCATGCTTTGTCCCTCACTTCCCTCCACTGCAGCCTGACCTCCCCTGCCACCCCTTGGCTCGGACAGGCTCCTCCTGACTCTACCAAACATTGTCAGGGGGCTCAGGCCCTGACTTCACCTTCTGTCCCCACAGCAGAGACCTCCACCCCATACCTTTAGCTGACCTGCACCCAACAAGCCCCAGGGCACACTGCCCTCAGAGGTGTCCTGACCCTTGCCCAGGCTGTGGGTTTAATTGCATGTAACTAATTAAGGGAACATCTCTGCCGCTTGAGAACTGCTCCCTTGTAGGCTCTCACGTTTGGGTCACTCTGCTGCTATTTGCTTCTTTTTTTCCAACCCATGGCTGGGGCAGGAAATGTCACTGCTGGCAGCAATTTGACCTGGCTGGTTTGAGTCCCTGGCCAGGGCCATGCAGCAAAGGAGCAATTAGGAGGTGGGGGCAGGTTTCCGTCTCCTCAAGGCAAGGGTAGGAAGGTCAGAGGGACAGCACCAGGCGTCAGCAGATGACAGAGGGAAGCACTGGAGGCCCCCAGCCCCTTGCAGCCCACCTCAGATGCAGGACACATCTCCAGCAGGCAAGAAAAAAAGGCATCCTGGAGAATTTTGTGCTTTTTGGGTCCAAAGGAGGGAATTGGAGAGGTGAAGGCGCGAGCATCAGAACTGTAGTTTATAGCCAGACTGAAAGAAGTTTGTGCTTGCTCTGCACTGTGTCTGGGCAGCAGTACAGGGCTCCTGCTCCAATGCTGCATTAATGCTCTCCTAGCACTCTGGCTCTGAAATCAAACACCCTTGCAGCTTTTCAGTATGATAGAACAATAGAATTGTTTCAGCTGGAAAAGATTTCCAAGATCATCAAGTCCAACTGTCAACACCACGATGGCCATGAAACCACATCCCACAGTGCCATGGCCACAGGTTTCTTGAACACTTCCAAGGATGGGGACTCCACCACCTCCCTGGGCAGCCTGTGCCAATCCCTGACCACTCTTGCAGCAAAGACATTTTTTCCATCTCCAGCCAGGTGGGGGTTGATCTCTTCTCCCAGGCAAGCAGCAGCAGAACACGAGGAAACAGTCTCAAGCTGTGCCAGGGGAGGTTCAGGCTGGATGTGAGGAAGAAGTTCTTCACAGAAAGAGAGATTGGCCACTGGAATGTGCTGCCCAGGGAGGTGGTGGAGTCACCATCATTGGAGGGGTTCAAAAGGAGACTGGATGGGGTGCTTGGTGCCATGGTTGAGTTGATTAGATTGTGTTGGGTGACAGGTTGGGCTCGATGATCTCAAAGGTCTTTTCCAATCTGGTTAACTCTATTCTATTCTAACCCTCCCCTGGTGCAACTTGAGGCCATTTCCTCTCATCCTATCACCTGACACTAGCGAGAAGAGACCTTCCTAAATTCATCTTCTTAGTGAAGATGTAAAATAAATATATATATATATATAGGAGCATTAAAAAGCCATTCAAGGCCACCCTACTGTCAAATGCTCTCTGCTCTCCTGAGAGGAAAGCATCAAGCAGCTGGGTCTTGGAGTCGTTGGCATGTTATCCATCATGGTTTAGCAGCAGACTTGGTGGGTGTTGGGTTAATGGTTGGATCCCATGAGCTGAGAGGTCTTTTCCAGCTGAAATGATTCTTTTGATTCCACCTCCTGAGGATTTTCACTTCAGTTGTTTTTTGAGTGCTACAGAGAAGCATTCCAAGTGAAAACAGTTTTGCCTCGCTTTGGACATTTATTTTCCACAAAGGAGAAGAGAAGATTTATCCCTCAAGTTAATCCCTGGTATAAGCAGTCATCCCACCACAACTCTTGAGGGAAAACACTGAGGAAGCAAAGTCACCAGAGTCATTATCCAGAGCTCAGCAGAGCTGGGCTAATCTGGATGTCACGGGGGAAGCCCCAGAAAAACAGCCGCAGAGCGGCAGGCACAAACCCAGCAGCTACGAAACTCCTGGGCAGAATTTCCCACTGTGTCCTGCAGCAGTGTGCTGTTAGCTTTCCACCCAACAAGATGAAAACACTACAGAGAAGATGATGTTAGGAAGAACTTCTTCCCCATGAGGGTGGTGAGAGCCTGGCACAGGCTGCCCAGGGAGGTGGTGGAAGCCTCCTGCCTGGAGGTGTTTGCAGCCAGGCTGGAGGTGGCTGTGAGCAACCTGCTGTAGTGTGAGGTGTCCCTGACCGTGGCAGGGGTGGATGATCCTTGAGGTCCCTTCCAGGCCTGACAATTCTATGATTATTCCTTCCACTGCTGCAGCCACAGCTCAGGTATTCAGCAGAGGGGGCTTTTGCCCCCCTTGCTTCAGCAAGCTGATCTCTTGCGTGCAGGATTTCCAGCGCAAGCTGCGAGGGCGAAGTGGAAAGTGTGGTAACCGTGAGCATCCAGGCCGTGCCAGATAGGGTTGTTTTTTTGCAGCTGAGAAGGGTCTCTGGCTAACCTTCCACACTCAAGCAATTAATTCTAGACTTGAAGGCAACTCTACACTCCAGGATCTTCAAAAGGGAAAGAGAAATCACGACGCCACCTCGGGTTCAGGACTCTGATTCGTAACAGATGCGGGGAGCGAAGCCCTCGTGGTCCTGTGTCAAGTCTGGAGACGTTTTGATGAATTCTGAGCAGATGGAGCATAAACCTGATCCCTCATCCAGGCACACTTACTGCCTAGCAAGTGATTGCACATTCCCCCAAACCCTACTGGGGCTTAGTGGACGGACCTCCCACCCAAATACTTCATCTGCATTCTCCAGCAGTGGAAGTCTCATCCCCTGACCACAATACCTGCCCCAGGGTCAGAAACAACAGCCACCACATCTGAAAACCCAACCAAGAGGTGGGCAAGCTGTGCCAGGGACTTGGCATGGAGACACAATGCTTGGCCAAGAATGGTTCTCCCTCCCCCATCTCCTTCCCCCACACAGGAGAGCATCCCAGAGACTGGACGCCCTCAGCAAGTTTGCCGATGGCCCCAAGCCGAGTGGTGAGGACAGGATGGGAGCCATCCAGAGGGACCTGGACAGGCTGCAGGGCTGGGCTGAGAAGAACCTCATGAGGCCCAATAAGGCAAAGTCCTGCACCTAGGTCAGGATATCAGTGCAGGCTGGGAGGTGATGAGATTGAGAGCAGCCCTGCAGAGGACTTGGGGGAGCTGGTAGGGGAGAAGCTGGACAGGAGCCAGCAATGGGCACTGGCAGCACAGAAGGTCAATGGCAGCCTGGGCTGAATCAAAAACCATATGGCCAGAGATGGAGAGAGGGGATCCTGCCCCTCTGCTCTGCTCTGGTGACACCTCACCTGGAGTGCTGTGTCCAGCTCTGGGACCCTCAACACAAGAGACATAGGCCTGATGGTGAGGGTCCAGAGAAGCCCACAAAGATGATGAGAGGCCTGGAGCACCTCTGCTACAAAGACAGGCTGAGAGTTGGGGCTGTTCAGCCTGGTTGAGAGAGAGAGTTGAGAGAGTTGTATTTCAACATCTGAAGGGGAGCTGCAGGCAGGCTGGGGAGGGACTGTTCACAAAGGCCTGTGGGATATGGGGCAGTGGTTTGAAACTGGAGCAGGGGAGATTTAGGTTGGCCATGAATGAAGGTGGTGGAATACTGAACAGATTTGCCCAGGGATGTGGTGGGGGTCCCATCCATGAAGCCATGCAAGACCAAACTTGATGTGTCCCTAGGCAGCCTGATCCAGGAGATGTCCTTACTGACTGCAGGGGGGTTGGACAAGATGACCTTTGAAGGTCCCTTCCACCCTGATGCTTTCTGTGAGTCTATGAACCTGGGAAAGGGGGACCCCATGTGTCACCAAGAGAGCTCCACAACACCCACCCTCAACCTCACCAAGCAGCCTGCAGACACACCTCACACTGGAGTCCTCACCAGTAAAGGGAGACTCAAGGTGTCCAAAGGCATCAAACTGCTCCTAAATCACAACCTGCTCCTGGAGCCCAGGCCTATTAGTAGGGCAGCTCTTTTCTTGCTGATACTCTCTGCCCCATCACACATGCAGGTTATCTCAGGCTGCTTTTCTCATTTGTCTTCAAGAACAATTAACCTGGAAGCAGACTTTTAATTATTGGTCTCATTTTCAGGGAGAGACCACATCTTCACATTACCCCTGTGAGACAAAGCAACTGGAATGCTTATCTCCCTTACCAACACTGCTTGTGCTGCCTCTAGAATTGCATTCTGCTTCTCAGAGCTGCTGACCACCTTTGATTTGCTCTTTTCTTCCTTTTTTTTTCCCCCCTCCTCCCTTTCCTGGCACTTAGGGTGATTCAAACACTGCCTGTCCTTTCAGCCTGGTGTTTTATTCCTCTGTAAGCAGGCAGAGGCACAGTAAAGCTCTCCCTGCCCCATTAAATTGTTGCACTAAATCTTCTGTAGCCCACAGGAAATAAGCTGAGGGTGCTAAAAGGGGATCACTAATACTTCTCTTCCACAGCCATTTTAAAGGAAGTCATCAGACACAGCTGCACCTTCCACCACACAACTCAGACTAAATCAGCAGATGGAACAGAGGTGATTCTGCCCCTCTGCTCTGCTGAGACCTAACTTACAGTGTTGTATCCAGCTCTGGAACCCTCAACACAGGAAGGACATGGAGCTGATGAATCAGGTCCAGAGGAGGGCCATGAAAATGATCAGGGGGTTGCAGCACCTCTTCTATAAGGGCAGGCTGAGGGAGCTAGGGGTGTTCAGCCTGGAGAAGAGGAGGCTCTGGGGAGAGCTTAGAGCAGCCTGCCAGTACCTGAATGGGGCCACAGAGGGACTGTTTCCAAAGGCCTGAAGTGATAGCATGGGGGGAAATGGTTTCATCAGAGAGGATTTAGACTGGATGTCAGGAACAAGTTCTGCACAGTAAGGGTGGTAGAGCACTGAACAGGCTACCCAGGGAGGTGGTTGAGGCCTCATCTCTGGAGATATTCAAGGTGAAGAGAGCTGGACTAGATGACCTTTGGAGGTGCCTTCCAACCCAAACCATTCTATGTTTCTATGAGCCTATAAACTAAAGACAAATGGCATGTGAAAAAAGAAAATCCCCCCAGTTAAACCTCTCCAAAGTGGTTTACAAGAACTGGAAGTTGCCCAGAGAGGATGTGGATGAGGATGTGTCACCCTGCAAGAGGAGTGTCTGTCCCACTTGCCAGGAGACTACTTAGGTGAATTCAGCCTCTGCAATAACTTAGGAGGTCATGGAGAAGAGGTCTTACAAGGAGAGCCTGAGAGAGGTGTGATTGATTAGCCTGGAGAAGAGGAGGCTGAGAGGGGACCTTATTGCTGGCTACAGCTACCTGAAAGGAAGTGACAGTGAGGCTGGTGTTGGCCTCTTCTCCAAAATAACTAACAGCAGGACATGAGGAAATGGCCTCAAGTTGCAGCAGGGGAGGTCTGGGTTGGATATGATGAAAAATGTCTTTGCTGAAGAGTGGTCAGGGATTGGCACAGGCTGCCCAGGGAGGTGGTGGAGTCCCCATCCCTGGAGGCATTCAAGAAATGTGTGGAGATCACACTTTGGGCCATGCTTTGATGGTCATGATGGTGTTAGGTTGATGGTTAGATGCAAGGTCTTCTCTAGCCAAAACAATTCTATGCTACCTCAGTGGCTAACACATCACATCTGTTTGACCTCCCAAAAATGTGGATCTATGATAAGAGTCTAATCCATGCTGCCTGTGTGGCACCAGGGACAACTTACTCCTGCCCTGTGCATATGGCTCTGGCTTGCTGTTATCATCCAGGTCCTGTTTTGCTCATGCCAGCAGCCTCTCCCTGCACCTAGGAGCAAGGAGCAAACCATCAGCTGCTCCTTAATAGGTGCCCAGGGCACCTATGACTCACTGTAATTTGAAGGCAATATTAAGAAGATGATGTGGCCATCAGACAAGCAAACATGGTCATTGCCCCTGCAGGAGGGGTTTAATTTCCTGCTCATTGATGTTCCCTAGACAGGAGGACAGCATCAACCTGGAAAACGTCCCTGCTGCTAGGCTGCAGCATGGCACGGTGGTGTCCCCAGAATGTGCCTTGTGAGGAGAGGCTGAGTGCCCTGGGGCTGTTTAGTCTGCAGAGGAGAAGACTGAGAGGGATCTGACCAATGTCTGTAAATATCTGAGGGCTGGGGGTCAGGAAGGAAGGGACAGGGACAGTCTCTGCTCACTTGTGCCTGTGACAGGACAAGGGGCAGTGGATAGAAACTCCAGCACAGGAGGTTCCACCTCAACAGAAGGGGGAACTTCTTCCCTGTGAGGGTCCCAGAGCCCTGGAGCAGGCTGCCCAGAGAGGTTGTGGAGCCTCCTTCTCTGGAGCCTTTCCAGCCCTGTCTGGATGTGTTCCTGTGTGACCTGTGTTGGATTTTATGGTCCTGCTCTGGCAGGGGGGGTTGGCTATTACGTTGGGCTGCCCATGGAGGTGGTGGAGTCACCTTCCCTGGAAGTGTTTAAAAATAAGACTGGATGAGGCACTTGGTGCCATGGTTTAATTGATCAGATGGTGTGTGGGGATAGGTTGGACTTGATACCTCCAAGGTCTTTCCCAACCTGGTTAATTCTGTGACTCAAAGATCTCCAGAGGTCCCTTCCACCCCCTAACACCCTGTGATCACACAACAGCACCACCTACACAGCTGGGAGTTTGGTCCCACCAAAACCCCTAAGGCCCCTTGTGGTGGTTTTAGGCTGTGCCTTTAACATTTTGCAGGGATCTTGAGCAGAAAAGTAGTAAAATGTAAATAAATCACTGTTGGGTGTGAAAAGGAAAGCAAAGACAATTCTAAACAATCCCATTGGAGGGATATCTACCGTAAAATCTTGTCCTCAAAACAATTCACTTCTTGGTGCTGAGAGAGATCCTAACTTGCTTCTGTTTCACCTTGGCTGCATTGGTTAGGTATTAACTTTCTCTGCTTCTGACTCTTCTCCCTTTTGTACAGGGGGAGTAGGGGAAGGCAGAGAGGCAGAAGCTAGTAGCTTCCCCTGGTCTTTGTCCAGGGGGGGTTCTTGTGCTGTTTATCAATTGTAAATCCCTGTCAAGATTGTCAGTCCTGTGTATTTTGTACACATTTATTGCATCCCATTGTACATTTGCCTGCAAACACAGCTTCCATTTGCTTCCAGCTGAGCTGGGCTGGCAAAGTTAATGATGTTGGGGGGGAAAAATTTCAACCCACCACACCTGGTTTTGTCCAGGGGGGGTTCTTGTGCTGTTTATCAATTGTACATCCCTGTCAACATTGTCAGTCCTGTGTATTTTGTACATATCCATTGCATCCCATTGTAGGTTGTAGTTTTGCTTGTAAATACAGCTTGCATTTGCTTCCAGCTGAGCTGGGCTGGCAAAGTTAATGTGTGTGGGGGGGAAATTTCAACCCACCACAGTTGGTTTTGTCCAGGAGGGGATTCTTGTGCTGTTTATCAATTACAGTATCACAGTATCACAGTATAACTTAGGTTGGAAAGGACCTCGAGGATCATCGAGTCCAACCTATCAACACAGACCCCATGACTAGACCATGGCACCAAGTGCCACGTCCAATCTCCTCTTGAACGCCTCCAGGGTCGATGACTCCACCACCTCCCTGGGCAACCCGTTCCAATGACGAATGACTCGCTCGGTGAAGAACTTCCTCCTCACCTCGAGTCTAAACCTCCCCTGGCACAGCTTGAGACTGTGTCCTCTTGTTCTGGGGCTGCTTGCCTGGGAGAAGAGGCCAACCCCTTCCTGGCTACAACCACCTTTCAGGTAGTTGTAGAGGGCAATGAGGTCACCCCTGAGCCTCCTCTTCTCCAGGCTAAACAACCCCAGCTCCCTCAGCCTCTCCTCATAGGGCTTGTGTTCAAGGCCTCTCCCCAGCCTCGTTGCCCTTCTCTGGACACATTCAAGTTTCTCAATGTCCTTCTTAAACTGAGGAGCCCAGAACTGGACACAGGACTCAAGGTGTGGCCTAACCAGTGCAGTGTACAGGGGCACAATGACTTCCCTGCTCCTGCTGGCCACACTATTCCTAATGCAGGCCAGGATGCCATTGGACCTCCTGGCCACCTGGGCACACTGCTGGCTCATATTCAGGCAGCTGTCAATCAGCACCCCCAGGTCCCTCTCTGTTTGGCAGCTCTCAGCTACTCCGACCCCAGCCTGTAGCTCTGCATGGGATTGCCGTAGCCAAAGTGCAGCACTTGGACTTGGATTGTACATCCCTGTCAACATTGTCAGTCCTGTGTATTTTGTACATTCATTGCATCCCATTGTAGGTTGGAGTTTTGCTTGTAAATGTAGCTTCCATTTGCTTCCAGCTGGGCTGGGCTGGCAAAGCTAATGTTGGAGGGGCAAAATTTCAACCCACCACGGCTGGTTTTGTCCAAGGGGGGATTCTTGTGCTGTTTAGCAATTGTAAATCCCTGTCAACATTGTCAGTCCTGTGTGTTTTGTACATATTCACAGAATCAACAAGGTTGGAAAAGACCTCAAAGATCATCAAGTCCAACCTGTCACCCAACACCTCATGACACCAAGTGCCATGTCCAATCCCCTCTTGAACACCTCCAGGGACGGGGACTCCACCACCTCCCTGGGCAGCACATTCCAATGGCTAACAACTTTCTCAGTGAAGAACTTTCTCAGTGAAGAACTTTCTCCTCACCTCCAGCCTAAACTAGAGACTGTGTCCTCTCGTTCTGGTGCTGGTTGCCTGGGAGAAGAGACCAACCCCAATCCCACTGTAGATTTGCCTGCAAATACAGCTTCCACTTGCTTCCAGCTGGGCAAAGTTAACGCTGGGGTGGGGAGATGTGGGAATTTCAACCCACCACCCCCCTAGTATGGCCAACAGCGAAAGGCCCCCATGCACCCTCCCCGCCTCCCGCCACTGGGCCCAGCCGAAAGCGAGGAGCTCACCGCGGACACTTTGCCGACGACGTCCCTGGCCACGGCCAAGCCCTGGGCGAAGGTGCGGGCGGCCACGAAGGCCCTGGTCACCTGGAGCTTCAGCTTGCGGGGCACGTCGCCGAAGGGCTTGAGCTGCTCCGTGTACTTGCTGACGCACTCCAGGTACTCGTCGGTGAAGTGGTACTGGGGGTTGACCAGGCGGAACATGCGCTCCAGCAGGCGCGCCCAGAACTCGTTCAGCATCTCCTCCAGGTTGACGCTGCCCCCCACGTAGTAGCGCTTCAGCTCCACGAAGAGGTCCTTGAAGAGCTCCGAGTTCTGCATGTAGAGGCGGCCGTAGGTCCGCACGAACATGTCGTTCAGAGACTTCTCCGCGTTCTCCAGCAGCTCCTTGAAGAACTCTAGGGAAGAGGGAGGAGAAAAAAACCTGCTGGGTTCGGTCCTTCGGCCACAGCAACCTCCAGGCAGTGCTACAGGCTGGGGTCAGAGTGGCTGAAAGCTGCCAAACAGAGAGGCACCTGGGGGTAGTGGTTGACAGCAGCTGAACATGAGCCAGCAGTGTGCCCAGGGGGCCAAGAAGGCCAATGGCATCCTGGCCTGCATCAGGAACAGTGTGGCCAGCAGGAGCAGGGAAGTCATTGTGCCCCTGTGCTCAGCACTGGTTAGGCCACACCTTGAGTCCTGTGTCCAGTTCTGGGCCCCTCAGTTTAAGAAGGACATTGAGAGACTTGAAGGTGTCCAGAGAAGGGCAACAAAGCTGGGGAGGGGTCTGGAGCACAGCCCTGTGAGGAGAGGCTGAGGGAGCTGGGGTTGCTTAGCCTGGAGAAGAGGAGGCTCAGGGGAGACCTTCTTGCTGTCTACAACTACCAGAAGGGAGGTTATTGCCAGGTGGGGGTTGGTCTCTGCTCCCAGGCACCCAGCACCAGAACAAGAGGACACAGTCTCAAGCTGTGCCAGGGCAGGTTTAGGCTGGAGGTGAGGAGAAAGTTCTTCACAGAAAGAGTTGATGGCCATTGGAATGTGCTGCCCAGGGAGGTGGTGGAGTCCCCATCCCTGGAGGTGTTCAGGAAAGGCTTGGATGTGGCACTTGGAGCCATGGTTTAGTTGTCAGGAGGTGTTAGGTAATAGATTGGACTTGATGATCTCAGAGGTCTTTTCCAACCTGGTTGATTCTGTGATTCTGTGAGGTAGGGGAAACACTGAATCAAGAGAAGGCTAGCAGGATGAAGGAGACCTCTGGGGATTGTCCGGTCCAACCCCACTGCCAAAGCAGGGGGACCCAGGTCAGGTCACACAGGAATGCAACCAGGTGGGTCATAGGATGTTAGGGATTAGAAAGGACCTCTGTAGATCATCAAGTCCAGCTCCTCTGCCAGAGCAGGACCATAGAATCCAGCACTGCTCACACAGGAATGCATCCAGAGAAGTCTTGAAAGTCTCTATAGAGGAGGACACTCTACCACCTCTCTGGACAGCCTGCTCCAGGGCTCCAGCCCCTTCACAGGAAAGAAACTTCTTCTCATGTTGAAGTGGAACCTTCTGTGTTCCACCTTGGACCTGTTGCTCCTTGGCCTGGAGCACAAGTCCTACAAGGAGCGGGTGAGGGAGCTGGGGTGGTTCCGTCAGGAGAAGAGAAGGGTGAGAGCAGACCCCATCACACTCTACAGCTGCCTGGAAGGAGGTTGAGGTGAGGAGGGGGCAGCCTTTTCTCTGTGATGACAAGTGACAGGACCAGAGGAAATGGATGCAAGCTGTGCCAGGGGAGGTTGAGGCTGGATGTTATGAAGTATTGCTTCACTGAAAGGATTCTCAGACATTGGAGTGGTCTGCCCAGGGCAGTGCTGGAGTCACCATCCCCAGGGGCATTCAAGTGGCACGTGGACCTAGTGCTTACGGACACAGTTTGGTGGTGACCCTGCAGTGCTGGGTTGAAGATTGGACTGGATGATCTTGGAGGTCTCTTCCAACCAGAGATGTGATTGTGTTCCACTGCTCCAGCCCCCTCACCATAAAGAAGTTACTGGGCAATGGGTTGTGTGTTCACACACTCCTACAACCACTGCCACTGCTCTACTGGAAAACTCAGCAGAGGGAGACCATCACCCAGATGAAAGGGAAGGGTAAGGGGCTCCCTAAACTTTCTACATCTCACAGTTTTGGATTACTCTTCACAAAGCAACCTCAGCAACCTCTCTCCAGATTGGAAGTCTTGTGTGAGTGCAGCTTCTGTTGAGGCAAAACTGGACCATCATAGCAAAAGTCAGCAGGGAGAGAAAAAGAGCAGTTTATGTGGCCAGCCAGCTGGCTTAGAAGTCACTTCAAAGAGCAAGACTTTCAGAGAGCACAAAATGGGAGGGGGGAAAGGTTACCTAAAGTTTGGCCCAAATGGATCTTTTGCAGCCCTTGTCAATCCTTTTGAGTCGATGATTGTAAATCAGCCTCAAAAGGGAACAGTTTTCAACACAATTCAAACCCACAGAAATCTACCTGCTGGTTCCTTCCCCTGTCTGGCCAGTTTGTCAGGTCTCAGGGCAGGGCCTGTCTCTAATTATCTAATTGGCCTTGATTGCAGATGGGACTTCAGATGTTTGCAGCAGTACCAACAAAATAAAACAACCAACCCACAACTAAGCCAAAATTTACTCTAAAATCCAAGGGCTACACACTTGGCACACAACTGACAAGAGATTTTTCTGTTGATGAAGGGCAGACAAGGGCCCTTGGGCTTCATCAGCTTCCAAAAGCCAATCCCCTGCTTTGGTTCCCCCTCCAACAGTGTGAGGCTGCCTCGGGCCAGAAGGCAGCTGCTGCCCGAGTGCTGTCACCACAGTCTGGCAGTGCCACACACTCCTGCAGCACTGATAACCAACTGACCTGATGGCACGTGGCACAGCAGAGAATTTAGAGTACAACAGAATTAACCAGGTTGGAAAAGACCTCAGAGATCATCAAGTCCAACCTGTCACCCAGCACCATCTAATCAACTGAACCATGGCACCAAGTGCCTCATCCAGGCTCTTTTTAAACACCCCCAGTGATGGTGACTCCACCACCGCCCTGGGCAGCACATCCCAGTGGCCAATCTCTCTTGCTGGGAAGAATTTCTTCCTTACCTCCAGCCTCAACCTCCCTTGGCACAGCTTGAGACTGTGTCCTCTTGTTCTGGTGCTGCTTGCCTGGCAGAAGAGACCAACCCCCACCTGGCTACAACCTCCCTTCTGGTAGTTGTAGACAGCAAGAAGGTCTCCCCTGAGCCTCCTTTTCTCCAGGCTAAGCAACCCCAGCTCCCTCAGCCTCTCCTCACAGGGCTGTGCTCCAGACCTCACCCCAGCTTTGTTGCCCTTCTCTGGATACCTTCCAGCATCTCAACATCCTTCCTAAACTGAGGGGCACAGAACTAGACACAGGACTCAAGGTGTGGCCTAACCAATGCTGAGCACAGGGCAGAATGACCTCCCTGCTCCTGCTGGCCACACCGTTCCTGATGCAGGCCAGGATTCCATTGGCCTTCTTGGCACCCTGGTCACACAGATGCATCTGCCTGGGCAGCTTAAAGAACATCCTCTACCCAGACAGTGCCACCAGAGCTTTGGCACATGGGTCTAAGCAAAGACCAGCACACCACAAAGCCATTGCCTTGGTGAAGTGTGATGGGTTGAAATCCCTCCCGCAACATCAAACTGCCAGAGCAGCTCAGCTGGAAGCAAATGAAGCTGTATTTACAAGCAGAACTACAATCTACAATATGAAATGTGATAAATCTGTACAAAATAGTCAATGTTTGCATATATTTGCAATTTATAAACAACATAAGAACCCCTGGACAAAACCAGGGGGTTACCAACAGCTTCCCACTCCCTGCTCCCTTCCCTCCCTGTACAGGGACTTAGAGGAGAAAGGAGAAAAGCAGAGAGTTGCTGTTAGTACTTAGCCACAACAAAGCAATGCAGCCAAGGTCAGCAAAGCCAGCAGAAGCCAGAGTAAGTGAGGGAAGCTAAAAGAGAAGAGAGTTAGTTTACAGCTCTAACTTGATGTTGGTTTTCAGACTAATGGGACTCTTTAGACCTGATCATCCTTTTCCCTTTTGCATCCAATGGTGATTTATTTCCATTCTATCACTTTCTGTTCAAGAGCTGTGGGAAAGTTTCTAGGTAGAATAGACTAGACTAGACCAGACTAGAATAGACCAGGTTGGAAGAGACCTTCAAGATCATCGTGTCCAACCTATCAACCAATCCAACACCACCTAAACAACTAACCCATGGCACCAAGCACCACATCAAGTCTCCACCTGAACATCTCCAGTGATGGTGACTCCACCACCTCCCCAGGCAGCCCATTCCAATGGGCAATCACTCTCTCTGTGTAGAACTTCTTCCTAACATCCAACCTAAACCTCCCCTGGTGCAGCCTGAGACTGTGTCCTCTTGTTCTGGTGCTGGTTGCCTGGGAGAAGAGACCAACCCCCACCTGGCTACAATCTCCCTTCAGGGAGTTGGAGAGAGCAAGAAGGTCTCCCCTGAGCCTCCTCTTCTGTAGGCTAAGCAACCCCAGCTCCCTCAGCCTCTCCTCACAGGGCTTTGTTCCAAGCCCTTCACCAACTTCGTTGCCCTTCTCTGGACACCTTCCAGCAAGTCAACCTCCTTCCTAAACTGAAGGGCCCAGAACTGGACACAGGACTCGAGGTGTGGCCTAACCAGTGCAGTGTACAGGGGCAGAATGACCTCCCTGCTCCTGCTGGCCACACTCTTCCTGATGCAGGCCAGCATGCCATTGGCCCTCTTCACCACGTGGGCACACTCCAGGCTCATGTTCATCCTACCATCAACCAGCACCCCCAGGTCCCTCTCTGCCTGGCTGCTCTCCAGGCTCTCTGACCCCAGCCTGTAGCACTGCCTGGGGTTGCTTTGGCCAATGTGCAGAACCTGGCACTTGAATGTGTTCAATCTCCTGCCCTTGGACTCTGCCCATCTGTCCAGCCTGGCAGGGTCCCTCTGCAGAGCTCTCCTACCCTCTAACAGATCAACTCCTGCCCCCAGCTTGGTGTTGTCGGCAAATTTACTGATGATGGACTCTATGCCCTCATCCAGATCATCCATAAAGATGTTCAAGAGCATGGCCTAAAACTACCAGCCTAAAATTACAGCCTAAAACTACCCCAGTGAGGTCGGCTGTCTGAGGTTTACCAAAGCCAGCTGCTGGGTCCTGCTCTTGGCTCACAACCACCCCATGAACACTCCAGGCTTGGGGCAGAGCAGCTGCAAGCTGCCCAGCAGAAAAGGAGCAGGGCTTGGAAAAATGGCTGGGTTTGGTGAGAAGTTTTAATTTCCTTTATTTACCTTCCTTTGGGGCAAGGAAAAGCTGCTGGCTGGAAGACTGCAGGTGCACAGGTAGCTGCTGCTCGTTAGGTTGCATTTTTTTTTGTTCAGGATAATTAATGAGCATAGCTGGTTCTAGCCCAGCTGGAGAGATGAAGTGCTCTACAGTTTATAGTTTGTTCAGCTTCCTGGACACAGTTTATTCAACTTCCACTCTGGAGTGTCACCAATGAAATGAGTTTGGGCAGGAGAATAAACTGGTTCTGGTTAATGTGAATCACAGAATTGTCAGGGTTGGAAGGGACCTCAAGGATCAGACAGCTCCAACACCCCTGCTGTGGCCAGGGACACCTCACACTACAGCAGGTTGCTCACAGCCACATCCAGCCTGGCCCTAAAAAATTCCAGGGATGAGGCTTCCACCACCTCCCTGGGCAACCTTGAAATCTTCCAGGGCTGGGTTCCTCCCTGTTCCAGTTTCTCAGCAGCCATGAGAGTGGTGAAGCCCTGGAATGGGTTGTCCAGGGAGGTGGTCGAGGCCCCATCCCTGGAGGTGTTTAAGCCCAGGCTGGATGAGGCTGTGGCCAGGCTGATCTAGTGTGGGGTGTCCCTGCCCATGGCAGGGGGGTTGGAACTAGATGATCCTTCTGGTCCCTTCCAACCCTGACTGATACTATGATACTATGATACTATGATTATGGCAAAGAACTTCCTGAGAATCTACGATTCTATCCCTGCCCCTCGAACTGGGGAGCCCAGAGCCGGAAGCAATATTCCCAGTGAGGTGTCAGCAGGGCAGAGTAGGGGGGGGGGGGGACCAGGTCAAACAGGCAGTGTTGGCTCCCCACCACAGTGTCTGGGGAAGGGCAAAAGACCTTGTCACAAAGGGCTTTTGAGGCAGACCTGACTGCTTTGGATTCAGACCAGTGACCAAATATCTGTGGAGGGGAAGCTTGGGTGGCAGAGATGCAATTAAAGGTTTCACCATAATCCAAGCAGATAAATCCCCTGGCTTACAGCACTGCCGGTGATTTGGAGCTGTGCAGGAGATTTCTCCACCAAGAGAATCTCCAACCCTTAATTCCTCTTGGAGGAGTTTGCTGCTGCATCTACCAGCTCTTGTGTGCGCCTGGCGTGCAAAGTCTTTCCATCAACAAGGCGTTTTGAGGGACACTAAAAGGGTCTGAGGAGCAAAGGAAGGAAGTGAGCCTTCAAAATGATTAAGTGAATCAGAAATTAATATACACCAAGCTAATCTCTGTAGTATAAACTCAACAGCCACACACACAAAAAAAGCCTGCCCTGGAGAGGAAATGCCAGTCATGGGAACCAGAGTGGAGGTTCCTGCTGATATTGGACAGAGGACGTGTTGGGTGTTTGAAATCAATCTCTTCTTCCTTGGATCATTTCTCTTGTGCTCCTAAGAGGCTGCATTATATACAGCCATGTCAGGCACTGAGGCCCATGACTTTCTTGGTCAGGCACTCCAAGAATGTTTCAGCTTTTGCAGCAAATGTTTTCTGTGTTAGGGCTTTGTTTGTACTGGAGCACTTTGAAGGGGAGAAGCTGAAACTTCAGCATACTTTCAGTACGGTTTAACAAGGTCGAAATTCACACTGGGCCAAAATATCCCCCCCACACCCTGTCCCTTCTAACAACTCCTGGCTCTAAAGATTACTCCTTTGAGGATTGGGGGGGGGGAAGCCAAGGAGGCATGTTTTATTAGACAATATTGACTGAATGTGAGTCACAGAAAGGCAGAGGGCAGAAGCCTGCTGGTGGCACACATGAAATGATACCCTGGCACCGTGGGGTGCCAGCATCCCCCCTGGGGTACACGATGGTGTCCCCTGGTGGCACTCACCCTTGCTTGCCTCAGCTGCATGCTGTGGAGTTTTGCTCCAAAATGGCCCAAGTCTATTTGGCCTAAGGGACCCCTCCCCTGTTCTCCTTTTTAACTCATCCACCACAGAATCACAGAATTATTTGGGTTGGAAAAGCCCTCTAAGATCATCAAGCCCAACCATCAGCCCAACACCACCATGCCCATTAAACCATGTCCAGATGTGCCATGACCACACAATTTTTGGCCAGCTCCAGGGACTCCACCACCTCCCTGTGCAGCCTGACCAATCTTGCAGTAAAGAAATTCTTCCTATGCTCCAACCCAAATCTCCCCTGGCACAATTTTAGGCCTTTTCCTCTCACTGGCCACAGCAACCCCAGGCAGTGCTAAAGGCTGAGGTCAGAGAGCCTGGAGAGCAGCCAGGCAGAGAGGGACCTGGGGGTAGTGGTCGATAGTAAAATGAACATGAGCCTGCAGTGTGCCCAGGCAGCCAGGAGGGCCAATGGCATCTTGGACTGCACCAGGAACAGTGTGGCCAGCAGGAGCAGGGAGGTCATTCTGCCCCTGTACACTGCACTGGTTAGGCCACACCTTGAGTCCTGTGTCCAGTTCTGGGCCCCTCAGTTTAAGAAGGACATTGAGACACTTGAAGGTGTCCAGAGAAGGGCAACAAAGCTGGGGAGGGGTCTGGAGCACAGCCCTGTGAGGAGAGGCTGAGGGAGCTGGGGTTGCTTAGCCTGGAGAAGAGGAGGCTCAGGGGAGACCTTCTTGCTCTCTACAACTCCCTGAGGGGAGGTTGTAGCCAGGTGGGGGTTGGTCTCTTCTCCCAGGCAAGCAGCACCAGAACAAGAGGACACAGTCTCAAGCTGTGCCAGGGGAGGTTTAGGCTGGAGGTTAGGAGGAAGTTCTACACAGAGAGAGTTGTTAGCCATTGGAATGTGCTGCCCAGGGAGGTGGTGGAGTCACCATCACTGGAGGTGTTCAGGAGGAGACTTGACAGGGTGCTTGGTGCCATGGGTTAGTTGGTTGGGTGGTGTTGGATGATAGGTTGGAGACGATGATCTTGAAGGTCCCTTCCAACCTGGTTTATTCTATTCTATCACCTCAGATTGGTGAGAAGAGAGCAACCCCCTCCTCACTGCAACCTCCTTTCATCTGAAGGAGCTGGGGTTGTTCAGTCTGGAGAAGAGAAGGCTGAGGGAAGACCTCATAGCTCACTACAAATCCATGAAGGGAGGTTGGAGTGAGGAAGGGGCAGCCTCTTCTCCTTGGAGGCAAGTGACAGGACCAGAGGAAATGGTTTCAAGCTGCACCAGGAGAGGTTCAGGCTGGATATCAGGAAACAGTTCCTCACTGAAAGGATTCTCAAACATTGGAGTGGTCTGCCCAGGGCAGTGCTGGAGTCACCATCCCTGGGGGTGTTCAAGTGGCATGTGGACCTAGTGCTTAAGGACATGGTTTGGTGTAGACCATTTAGTGCTGGGTTGAGGGTTGGACTGATCTTGGAAGGTATTCTGTGATGATACAGATAGAATCACAGAACTGTTGAGGTTGGAAGAGACCGCTGAGAGCATCCAATGTTTTACACTAGCTGCTGGCACACTTCAAGCCTGCATCCTCACTTTCTGTCCTCCAGCATCAAGAAATCATCTTGGGCACAGTGAGGGACATGAAGCCTCTCCCTGTGCAACCCAATCTGCAACAAAGAGAAGCAAGGCCAAAGAGAAGCAAGGCCAAAAAGCCCTTTTATGACTTCAATGCTAATCTGCCTGGTAACTCCCTACATCTAATTAGATATTAATTCTCCCCTTCACAGAACCAAGCTGATCAGCAAACACCAAGGTAACCCAGCATTAACCCTGCCACCACAGGAAGAAAAATGGGGCAGGTCCCTCTCCTAACATCTTGACTGTTTGCTGGGGAAAATAAATGAGCACCTTTCATTTGCCTTAGAAGCTGCCTTGCTCTCCCAACAAAGCAAACACACAAAGGCCTCGCTTGCTTATTTTACAGCACTGTAAAAGCACATTTTACAGCTGTGTTGCAAGCAATCTGTACTCATTAAATTATCACTCTGACAGGCTTCCTGTGAAAAGCTGTCAAATGCAAACATTTCTCACACACAACAAATCATACTCGGCTGCTGCTCTCCGAGACGCTGCTATCTGCAGGCTCCCCTTCCCTTCCCCCTACCCCTCCCCAGCTAGCTGGTTTGAGCTCCCCCTCTGTCCACAAACAGGCATGAAGGGCTTAGAATCATAGAAGTTCAGTTGGTAAAGACCTCCAAAATCACTGAGCCCAACCATCAGTGCATGCCCACTAAACCACATCCCAAAGTGCCATGGCCACAGGCTTCCTGAACACCTCCAGTGACAGTGACTCCACTGCCTCCCCGGGTAGCCTGTGCCAATCCCTGACCTAAAACTTTGCTTCCCAAACTGCCCTGTGGAACCACACAGAACCACAGAATTTACCAGGTTGGAAAAGACCTCTGAGATCATCAAGTCCAACCTATCACCCAACACCATCTCATCAAGTAAATCATGGCACCAAGTGCCTCATCCAGTCTCTTCTTAAACACTTCCAGGGATGGTGACTCCACCACCGCCCTGGGCAGCCTGTGCCAATCCCTGACCTAAAACCTTGCCTCACAAACTGCCCTGTGGAAGCAGCACATGGCTTGAAGGTCTCCCTGGCTCTCCTGGCTAAGAGTAGAGTGTGGACAGATGTCTGGGTTACACAGAGAGGACAGACCATAGACAAGCCTTTGGAACAGGCTGCCCAAGGAAGTGGTGAAGTCACCATCCCTGGGGGTTGTTCAAAAATGAGCAGATCTGAAACTCTGGGACATGATCTAGCGGTCATGGAGATGTTGGGTAGAAGGCTGGACTTGATGATCTGGATGTGCTGCTGAGGGATGTGGATTAGTGGCAGTGGCTTAGCAGTGATGGGATTGTGAGCTCTGGGTGAGTGGTTAGACTTGATGATCTCAAAGGTCTCCTCCAACCTCAGCAGTTCTATGGTTCTAAAGGAACTCAGAGGAATGGAATGGAATGGAATGGAATGGAATGGAATGGAATGGAATGGAATGGAATGGAATGGAATGGAATGGAATGGAATGGAATGGAATGGAATGGAATGGAATGGAATGGAACGGCACGGGATAGAATAGAACAGAACACCTCCAGGGATGATGACTCCACCACCTCCCTGCGCAGCACATTCCAATGGCCAATCTCTCTTGCTGGGAAGAACTTCTTCCTCACCTCCAGGCTAAACCTCCCCTGGCACAGCTTAAGACTGTGTCCTCTTGTTCTGGTGCTGCTTGCCTGGCAGAAGAGACCAACCCCCACCTGGCTACAACCTCCCTTCAGGGAGTTCTAGACAGCAATAAGGTCTGCCCTGAGCCTCCTCTTCTCCAGGCCTCAAAGATCATCAAGTCCAATCTGTCACCCAGCTCCTCATGACTACTAAACCATGGCTCTAAGTGCCACACCCAATCCCCTCTTGAACACCTCCAGGGATGGGGACTCCACCACCTCCCTGGGCAGCACATTCCAATGGCCAATCTCTCCTGCTTGGAAGAACTTCTTCCTAACATCCAGCCTAAACCTCCCCTGCCACAGCTTGAGACTGTGTCCTCTTGTTCGGGTGCTGCTTGCCTGGGAGAAGAGACCAACCCCCACCTGGCTACAACCTCCCTTCAGGGAGCTGGAGAGAGCAAGAAGGTCTCCCCTGAGCCTCCTCTTCTCCAGGCTAAGCAACCCCAGCTCCCTCAGCCTCTCCTCACAGGGCTGTGCTCCAGACCCCTCACAGCTGTTTTTCCCCTGAAGGTGAAGCCATCCCCAGCCATGCCACCTATTCCAGGAGACATTTTCCTTTCTCCTAAATGTGCCTCACTATTTTTCACAGGCCTTCACTTCCTCCATCCATTGCACTTACTGCATTTGTAATTTCCACCAGGGAAAAGCAACCAAGAGCTTAACAACCTCCTTCCAGCAGTGCTGAGACCCTGATGAACACAGACTGCTAACACATTTATTGCACATCAGCTCAGGAAGGGCAGGGCAAATCCACAAGCTGTTCCTCTGTCCTCCTTTCAAACATGTGTTAGCACTTACTGACATGGGAAGAACTCTTCTGTGAAGTCTGAAGAAGTACAGGCTTCAAAAATCATGCCAGGGTCACAGCAACAGCCCCAACATGTGAACCTTGGCAGAGCTAGGAGGGACAACATCATCCTGCCAGACTCTGCTTGATTAGTGAAAGGGCTGTTCAAGATAGCAACAGCATATGGGCTGCAGCCTTAAGGGAGTTAAAGACAAACCCAAACCCCCAGGATTTCTAGGGCTTGTTGTTTCTGGAGGGCCCAGGAGCATGATCTCCATCTGTACCATGGGGCTAGCTGGAGCTCAGAAAAGCAGGGCAGAAGATAACACACAGTATGAGACCACCACCATCATCACACTGAGACCAAGCTCATGAAAAGAAAAAGAAGCCATGAAGGAGGAGAGGGGGAAAAAAGTGCAGAGATTGTGTCCTGGGCTTGGCTAGGATAGGGTTAATTTTCTCACAAGAACCTGAGAGTTGGCTCAGCAACTGAAGCAGCCAATGGGGTGTTCACTGAATCCTTTGGAAAAGACCTCCAAGATGATGATCTTGAAGGTCTCTTCCAACCTGGTTTATTCTATTCTATTCTATTCAGTGTAAATATCACACCATCCCTGGATGGGGATGGTGTGATATTTACATTGAATACACAGGGGATTGGACTTGGTGCCATGGTTTAGTCATGAGGTCTGTGGTGACAGGTTGGAACTGATGATCTTTGAGGTCTCCTCCTACCTTGGTGATTCTGTGACCGTGAGTCCAATCAGTCTCTAAGTCTGGTGCTAAACCACATCCCTCAGCACCACATCTCTGCCCCTTTGAAACCCCCCCAGGGATGGGCATTCAATCACCTCCCTGGGCAGCCTGTGCCAGGCTTTGAGAACCCTTTCAGTCAAGAAATTTCTTCTCATATCCAACCTAAAATCCCCTGGTGCAACCTCAGGCTGCTTTCCTCTCATCCTATTGCTTGTTACTTAAATCCCTGGACCTGGCTCAAACCTACTTTTAGGGAGTTGTAGAGAGCCAGAAGGTCTCCCCTCAGCCTCCTCTTCTCCACATAAAACAGAACAAGTACAAGAGGACACAGTCTCAAGCTGTGCCAGGGGAGGTTTAGGCTGGAGGTGAGGGGAAAGTTCTTCACAGAGAGAGTTGTTAGCCAGTGGAATGTGCTGCCTAGGGAGGTGGTGGAGTCCCCATCCCTGGAAGTGTTTAAGAGGAGACTTGATAGGGTGCTTGGTGCCATGGTTTAGTTGATCAGATGTGTTGGGTGATAGGTTGGACCTGATGATCTCCAAGGTCTTTTCCAACCTGGTTAATTCAATTCCATTCTAAATAATCCCAGTTCCCTCAGCTGCTCCTCCTAAGACCTGTTCTCCAGCTACCACATTGAGGCCATGCCAGCTAGCTAAGAGAGGGGCTGGCCCAGGCACTCTGGGATATCATAGAATCATAGAATCAGTAAGGTTGGAAAAGACCTCAAAGATCAACAAGTCCAACCTGTCACCCAACACCTCATGACTACTAAACCATGGCTCCAAGTGCCACATCCAATCCCTTTTTGAACACCTCCAGGGATGGTGACTCCACCACCTCCCTGGGCAGCACATTCCAATGGCCAACAACTCTTTCTGGGAAGAACTTTCTCCTCACCTCCAGCCTAAACTTCCCCTGGCACAGCTTGAGACTGTGTCCTCTTGTTCGGGTGCTGATTGCCTGGGAGAAGAGACCAACCCCCACCTGGCTACAACCTCCCTTCAGGGAGTTGGAGAGAGCAAGAAGGTCTCCCCTGAGCCTCCTCTTCTCCAGGCTAAGCAACCCCAGCTCCCTCAGCCTCTCCTCACAGGGCTGTGCTCAGACCTCTCCCCAGCCTCGCTGCCCTTCTCTGGACACCTTCAAGAGTCTCAATACATGTTTTAATGGCCATGGTGGTGTTAGGCTGATGATTGGACTTGATGATCTCAGAGGTCTTTTCCAACCCACCCCGTTCTGTGATACTATGATTCTAGCAGATCTCTCAAACACTTCTATTATTTCTCAGCTGCTTTAGCCTGCTGACCCACCCCCCACTGGGTACCAACACACCAACTTCCCACCCCAAAGAGCCATCACCACCTGCAAACCTGAGAGTGAGTTCCTTCAGGTTGCCTCTGACTTACCCTCAATTCAGAGCAACTTTTGGGGACACTCACTAGGATATTTCACTCATACACATTCTTCCAAGCGTCCCTTCCTACTGCTGTGGAAGAGCCTGAGGAGGACCCACGCTGCTGCTGACTGGTGGGCACTGTTCTCTCATTCCTGTTACCTCAGTTGCCCTCACCCTGCTGTATCTCATGCAATCAGGGGACTGTTTGGGCTGGCAAAGCCCTCTAAGATCACTGAGTGCAGCCATCAACCTAAGATCATCATGGCCATTAAACCAGGTCCCCAAGAGGCACAGCCACACCTTTCTTGAACTCCTCCAGGGATGGGGCCTCCACGACCTCCCTGGGCAGCCTGTGCCAACCCCTGACCAAAAGCAATTTTCTCCAAGAGCTTTTCCAGGCAAGGTCACCTCTCTTACCTCTTGGGCCAGCATGCAAACAGCTGAGCACTGAGACACTGCAGGATGTTTAACACTAACCAAACAGCTCCAGCTCCACGCCACTGGATCGCATCCCCCAGCCTGCCACAGGACCCCACAACAGCACCATCAGCAGCTCCCAGGGCTCTGCAAGCAACCCAAGCCCTAGGTGACTCCTTTGTGCAGGAAGGAGGAAGAGAGAGTTAATTTTAACCAGACAAACAATAGCTCATTGACTGGGTGACAGCAATTAGTAACCAGAGAGGGGCAGGCTCGTTTCCTGCAGCCAAGCAGAAAGCACACTGCCTGCATCATGGCTCTGGGGAAAAACCTGGCTGGATGTTAGGAAGAAGTTCTCCATGGAAAGAGTGATTGCCCATTGGAATGTGCTGCCCAGGGAGGTGGTGGAGTCACCATCACTGGAGGTGTTTAAGAAGAGACTGGATGGGGTGCTTGGTGCCACGGTTTAGTTGATCAGATGGGGTTGGGTGATAGGTTGGACTTGATGATCTCAAAGGTCTCTTCCAACCTGGTTAATTCCATTCTATTCTATTCTATTCTATTCTATTCTATTCTATTCTATTCTATTCTATTCTATTCTATTCTATTCTATTCTATTCCATTCCATTCCATTCCATTCCATTCCATTCCATTCCATTCTACTCTGCTCTACTCTACTCTACTCCACTCTACTCTACTCTAACCCAAAGAAGCCTTTACCTGGCACCCTAATACCACAACTGCTTGAACCTGAGGTGGCAGAAGACTGCTTGATGCCTTGCAAGCCCACACATAAAGTGGCTTTGCCCATTGCTGAAGTCTTTGCTCAGTTCCACAATCTAGTCTCCTCTGAGTTTGTTTCCTCCCCATCTATAGGGCAGGAGCCTCCCCCACTTTGAGATCCTCCTCCTCCTGAGATGATTTGACCCCAGGATCTTTCTGAGCCTCCCAAACCAGTGGTTTGGTCCCCATCACTGGCAGGAAAGCATCCCCCTTCTCCATGAGCACGACTGAAGCTCAGGGTGGTTTGCAGACCTTCTTCTGAGCATACAAACCAGAGGTCTGGTCCTCTACACTGTCAGACAAGCATCGCAGGATCACAGAATTGTCAGGGTTAGAAGGGAGGGACCCAGAACTTGGCCTTGTTGAATCTCATACAACTGACCTCTGCCCACTGATGTAGCCTGGCCACATCCCTCTGCACAGCCTTCCTACCTACCTTCCAGCAGACCAGCACTCCCTCCCATCTCAGTGTCATGTACATCTCACGTCTCCATGGTCAGAAGGACACATTTAATACCTCAGCTTGGTAGTTAAGCTGCATTATGCAAAGCCAAAATGACACTCCTGCCTCCAACACTCACCCCCAGGTTGCCCTGGGATAAGCCTGGCCACACAACCCCATGCAGTGCTACAGGCTGGGGTCAGAGTGGCTGAGAGCAGCCAGGCAGACAGGGACCTGGGAGTGCTGGTCGATGGTAGGCTGAACATGAGCCTGCAGTGTGCCCAGATGGCCAAGAAGGCCAATGGCATCCTGGCCTGCATTAGGAACAGTCTGGCCAGCAGGAGCAGGGAAGTCATTGTGCCCTGTGCTCAGCACTGCTTAGGCCACACCTTGAGTCCTGTGTCCAGTTCTGGGCTCCTCAGCTTAGGAAAGATGTTGAGATGCTGGAAGGTGTCCAGAGAAGGGCAAGAAAGCTGGGGAGGGGTCTGGAGCACAGCCCTGTGAGGAGAGGCTGAGGGAGCTGGGGTTGCTTAGCCTGCAGAAGAGGAGGCTCAGGGGAGACCTTCTTGCTCTCTCCAACTCCCTGAAGGGAGGTTGTAGCCAGGTGGGGGTTGGTCTCTTCTCCCAGGCAAGCAGCACCAGAACAAGAGGACACAGTCTCAAGCTGTGCCAGGGGAGGTTTGGGCTGGAGGTGAGGAAGAAATTCTTCACAGAGAGAGTGATTGCCCATTGGAATGTGCTGTCCAGGGAGGTGGTGGAGTCCCCATCACTGGAGGTATTTAGGAGGAGACTTGATAGGGTGCTTGGTGCCATGGTTTAGTTATTAGATGGTGTTGGATGATAGGTTGGACTCAATGATCTTGAAGGTCTCTTCCAACCTGGTTAATTCTATTCTATTCTATTCAAAGGTTGTTTTCCCACAAGTGTCATCTCCCTGGGCATGAGGCACCTCAGCAGGTTGGTGTGCTCTGTTGCCTGCAGCGAGCTGATTGATACTGTTGTAAGCCATCATTATTGTTAGAGAGCCTCAGACCTTCTCTTTTCAGGCTGGGAAGAGACTTGCCTTGTGGTACAGGCTGGAGGAGCACAGTCTTCAATCACTGAATCACAGAATTGTCAGGGTTGGAGGGGACCTCAAGGCTCAGCCAGTTCCAACCCCCCTGCCACGGCCAGGGACACCTCACACTACAGCAGGTTGCTCACAGCCACATCCAGCCTGGCTGCAAACACCTCCAGGCAGGAGGCTTCCACCACTTTCCTGGGCAACCTGATCAACCTTCTCAAGAAGCAAGACTAAAACTCACAGTGGTTTATGTAACCTCCTATAAATCTGCAGATGCAGAGGAGCCAACAAAACCAGACACAAAGCAGCAGCACACTCCCATGGCACAGACAAGTTGCTGCATCGCTGTTGCAGTGAGGGGGCAAGCAAAACAAGAGCCCCCAAAGTGGGATCTCCTGAAGGCAGTGTGTTTGGTGGTTGCTCCATCCCTGCCCCAGGAAGAACAGGCCCCAACCCAAGTCACAGAATCCTTTTGGTTGGTAAAAGACCTTTCAGATCATTCAGTCCAACCATTCTCTGTCCCTTCCCAGCTCTGGTGCTAAATCATCTCTGTCAGCACCACATCTCTGTGGCTTTTAAATCCCTCCAGGGACAGGGATTCAACCACCTCCCTGGGCAGCCTGTGCCACTCTTTGAGAACCCTTTTGAGGGTGAAACTGTTCCTAAACCTCCCCTGGTACAACTTGAGGCCATTTCCTCTTGTCCTATAGCTTGTTCCTAGAAAGAAGAGAGCAACCCTCACCTCACTCCAACCTTTCAAGCAGCTGCAGAGGACAGCTCCTGCTGTGCCACAACACCCAGAGCTGCCTCCTGCAGAGAGAACTGAGCTGGCAGCCAGGACTAACTCTATGGTCCTGGGTGCCACAGACATGGGGGGAACCTGGCACACGAGCAGGGTGAGGCCTCAGGTCTCTGCTCTTGCAGGCAGCTTCCAATCAAAGAGTAAATGCCAGCTGGAGGTCCCCAAAGGGCAGTTATTTCAGTAGGGCAGAGTGCCCCCTGCTCTGCCAGATTCTAACTATAGGAGCAGCAGGCTGGGCACCTGCAGGGCTCATCTTTCACTGTTTGCTTGCAGGCTGACTGCAGCAGGAGAGAACAGACCATCAAAAGCTTTCCCTCCTCCCTTCTGTCTCATTCCTGGTTATTAATACTTCCCAGCCATGTGTCTTGCTGTCCCCAGCACACCTCCCTGCTAACTCCTACCTGGAGACAGCAGCTGGAAGCCCAGGGTTGCCTCAACAACAAAACCCAAACTCAGAAACGAGATTCCCAGAGCTGTTCTCCCATTTCAGCAGGGTTTGGAAGCTATTTGGCCAGTGCTCCCCACTACTGGACACTCACTCAGCCACAGGTCAGATACTGAAGTGACTCATGCACAGTGGGCTTGGAGCACAAGGCCAAGGGCACTCTGAGATCCATGGGACAGCAATGTGTCCCTGTGGCCAAGAAGGTAAGAGGTATCCTGGGCTGCATTAAGAAGAGTGTGGCCAGCAGGTCAAGGGAGGATCTCCTCCCCATCTCCTCTGCCCTAGTGAGACCACACCTGCAGTACTGTGTCCACTTCAGGGCTCCCCAAATCATGAGGGACAGGGAACTACTAGAGAGAGTCCAACAGAGGCTGTGAGGGTGAAGAAGGGACTGGAACATCTGATGAGGAAAGGCTGAGAGACCTGGGGCTGTTTAGCCTGGAGAAGACTGAGAGGAGATCTTGTTAATGTCTGTGGGTGTCAAGAAGCAGACACCTGTGTGTCCTGATAGGATGAGGGGCTATGGACACAGGAGGTTCCACCTCAACATCAAGAGAAACTTCTTTGCTATGAGGGTGCTGGAGCTCTGGAGCAGGCTGCCCAGAGAGGCTGTGGAGTCCCCTCTGGAGACTTTCAAGACCTTCCTGGGTGTGCTCCTGTGTGATCTGCCCTAGGTGATCCTGCTTAGGCAGGGGAGTTGGACTTGATGACCTTCCAAGCCCTACCATTCTATGATTCTATGCACAGCTACTCTGCATTTACCAGCTTCCCAGATGCTGGCTTGGGCTGCACTGTTTGGGCCAAATCCTTCCCTCAGCTTGGGCACTAGGAACACCAAACCACCCACCTCACATTCCTCTCCTGTACACAGCACTCCTGTACAACATTCTGTGCCTGACACTGAAATCAATGACAGGAAAGAGGGGTCAGAGGATTTTCAGAGGAGGGGACTCTGTCCTTGCTGCTCCTTGAGAGGCTTGGCTGGGCTGGCTGACTTTTCAGTGGTGGAGAGGCAGGCAGGTGACTGCTTTGGTGCTGGGAGATGGGGCTGGCACTCCTCCTTTCCTCCACAAGGTCAAGCCCATGGGCATCATCCTGCCACCGGGATGCTGGTAGAACCCAAGAGCAGTCCCACACTGCAGAAGGGCCTCACTGCATCTTGGTGAGCTGGGATGTGGCATGCTGGAGGAAAGCAGGCCTGGGAAGGCTCCATCCTGCTGGGGCTGAGTGTGGTGCTGGGATAGGACCAGCTCCTTGGCCACAAAGAAACACCAGCCAAAGGACATGGTTTTTAGTGTGGTGAATGACTGAGGAATGTAGGAGTGATGAGGCTGGCTGCTGGGGGGTGAGCTAGAGCTCAGGGGTGGGAGCAGAGGGCAGGACCCTCCCCATCTCCTGAGCATCGAGGGCCTAACCTGGCCTAGGTGAACCTGCTCTGGCAGGAGAGCTGGACTAGAGGGCCTGCACAGGCCCCTTCCAAGCCCTATCACTCTGTGATGCTGTGACATGGGTTGCAGAAGCTTTCTTGCCTTCTCTAAAATCCAGAGCAGACAGAAGAAATGGCCAAGCCTTGGCCAAGCCCCTAAGAAACACAGGGACTGTGGAGCAAAGAGCCACTTGCTGCACCCAGCACCACAGTGCAGAGGCTCAGCAGCCCCTGGGGCCAGGGCTGTGTCCACCTCACCAGCCTACCAAAACAATAAATCACATAAAAAGAACAATCATTCCTCTTCTAGCACATGAGTTACACCTCCTGAGAGATTAGAATCACAGAACTGTCAGGGTTGGAAGGGGCCTCAAGGCTCAGCCACTTCCAACCCTCCTGGTAGGGGCAGAATCTCACTCTACAGCAGGTTGCTCACAGCCACAGCCAGCCTGGCTGCAAACACCTCCAGGCAGGAGGCTTCCACCACCTCCCTGGGCAACCTGTGCCAGGCTCTCACCACCCTCCTGGGGAACAACTTCTTCCTAACATCCAATCTCAATCTCCCCATTTCTAGTTCTGCTCCATCCCCCCCAGTCCTATCACTCCCTCACACCCTCAAAAGTCCCTCCCCAGCTTTCCTGGAGCCCCCTTCAGCTACTGAAAGCCCACAATTAGGTCTCCTCAGAGTCTTCTCTTCTGCAGACTGCACAGCCCCAACTCCCTCAGTCTGTCTTCAGGAGGTGTCTTTAAGAAGCAAAAGCCAAGGACAGCTGATCGAGGCAGCAAGAGAAGAGCGGAAATGCTGGAGAGTTCTGGGCTGTGCCCTGTCCCTGCTCCAGCTCCTCCAAACAGCTGAGCAATTTCCTCAGAGCCCTGCTTGGCCAGCACAGCCCCCAGTGTGGAAAACTTCAGCTGGAGAGGCCAAAAGAGGTGAAAGTTGGGAGTTTAATACATGGGGCTGAGCGCTGATGCAGTCTAAATGTCACGATTAATCCCATCAACGTTATTAGTCCCTGGGGAGAGGGAGAGGAAGGGCACTAACTGGGGAAGATGAGACAAGGCACAGGAGATCTATTCCTAGAACCAAAGCAAATAAAAAACCCACCAACCAACCAACCAAACAAAATTCACACACAAACACACAAAACCCCAAGACAACCAACCAACCAACACCAACCAACACCAAACAACCCAAACCCCACCAGCACCCCACAAAACAAAAGGGAGGTTTTGTAGTGGTGTGGTGCAGATGTGAAACCCTGGCTGCTGTAGCTTTTTCCTCTGTGCACAAGAGGTGATCACAGTCACACAAGTTGGGGCTTTCCTGCTGTTCTCACTGTCACAGAATGATAGTGCCAGGGTCAAGGAGGGACAATCAAGACCCATATCACTGTCCTGGCCTCTAGGGATAAGGTTGGGTAGATAAGAGATCCTTTGGAGAGCTCTTCCTCTTCATGAGCCCATGCTCATTTGCAGCTCTTAAGGGCTGCCTCATGACTGGTGGCTAAGCCCATTCCAAGGAAACTAAAAGCTGGCACTGAAGAGCTCTGCAGCTTCCTCTGCTTAAGGAGAAATCACAGCATCATAGAATTGTCAGGGTTGGGAGGGACCTCAATGCTCAGCCAGTTCCAACCCCCTGCCATGGCCAGGAACACCTCACACCACAGCAGGTTGCTCACAGCCACAGCCAGCCTGGCTGCAAACACCTCCAGGCAGGAGGCTTCCACCACCTTCCTGGGCAACCTGTGCCAGTCTCTCACCACCCTCATGGGGAACAACTTCTTCCTAACATCCAATCTCAATCTACCCACTTCTAGTTTTGCTCCATCCCCCCCAGTCCTATCCCTCCCTGACACCCTCAAAAGTCCCTCCCCAGCTTTCTTGTAGCCCCCCTCAGATCCTGGAAGGCCACAATTAGGTCTGCTCTGAGCCTTCTCTTCTCCAGACTGAACAACCCCAACTCTCCCATTCACACCCACTAATTGCTCAGTGAAGCCCCACAAATGTATCTGAGATCAGGTATGCCAGGGGAAAAACAAAGGCAAATCTTCACCTCTAAGAACATCCAACTGTCAGACTCCCAAGGACATGGAACTGTTGGAGTGGGTCCAGAGGAGGAAACAAAGATGATCAAAAGGCTGGAGAACCTCCCCTGTGGGGACAGGCTGAAGGAGTTGGGGCTGTTCAGCATGAAGAAAAGAAGGCTGTGGGGAGACCTTAGAGGACTACAGAAGAGCTGGGAAGGGACTTGTGACAAGAGTTGGGAGTGCCAGGATGAGGGACAATGGCTTTGAGCTGGAAGAGGGGAGTCTGAGACTGGAGAATGAGAATTCTTCCTTCTGAGGGTGGGGAGACACTGGCACAGGTTGCCCAGGGAGGCTGTGGATGCCTCCTCCCTGGAGGTGTTCAAGGCCAGGTTCCATTCTAGGGCTGACAATTCCCCAAGGATTTGCCATTTTATACAGAAAAAAATATATATATGTGAAAAATAAACCCCTGCTGGTGGTCTAAACTACAGTAGGAGAGACCCCCAGGAGCACACAGGGCTGCCATGCAAGCAGATACATAGACAGGATGCTCTGGCAGTGGGGTTGGACTAGATGATCTTTCAAGGTCCCTTCCAACCCCAACATTAGTTCAGTGATTCTGTGTTATATATATTCAAGGGCAATGAGGCTGGGGAGGGGTCTGGTGCACAGCCCTGTGAGGAGAGGCTGAGGGAGCTGGGGTTGCTTAGCCTGGAGAAGAGGAGGCTCAGGGGAGACCTTCTTGATCTCTGCAGCTCCCTGAAGGGAGGTTGTAGCCAGGTGGGGGTTGGTCTCTTCTCCCAGGCAGCCAGCACCAGAACAAGAGGACACAGTCTCAAGCTGTGCCAGGGGATGGATGTTAGGAAGCAACTCTTTCCAGCAAGAGAGATTGGCTATGGGAATGTGCTGCCCAGGAAGGTGGTGGAGTCACCATCACTGGAGGTGTTTAGGAAGAGCCTGGCTGAGGCACTTGGTGCCACGGTTGAGTTGATCAGATGGTGCTGGGTGACAGGTTGGACTTGATGATCTCTGAGGTCTTTTCCAACCTGGCTAATTCTGTGATTTTTCTGTGATAAGACACAGGACTCTAAAGCTCCAGTTTTCTCCAAGTATGCTAACTGGGCTGGCACAGAAGGACTGCCACATTCCTTGCTAGGAGCTGAAATGTCTTCTGGTCAGCCCTTTGGGGATGGATAATCAGCAGCTTGTTCCATGGGCTCCATTAGGAGGAGCTAATCCGTTTCTGCAAGGCTTTGGTGTCAGATCAGAGCAATTCTGGCAACAGTTCCAACAGCACACAGGATTCCAGCAACAGCTGAGGCAAAGGCTCCAAAAGCCAAGGGGCATCACAGCTACCCCACAAAGGACATGCCAGCACTTCCACTGTCCTTCTGAAGCAGCAACTGCTGCAAAGGTCAAGCACAGAAGAGGCAGCAAGGGTTTGCCTCTCTTCTCTGACCTGAATACCAAGGCTGAGACATTCAAGGGGGTTGTAGCCATTTGGGGGTTGGTCTCTTCTCCCAGGCAACCAGCACCAGAACAAGAGGACACAGTCTCAAGCTGTGCCAGGGGAAGTTTAGGCTGGAGGTGAGCAGAAAGTTCTTCCCAGAAAGAGAGACTGGCCATTGGAATGTGCTGCCCAGGGAGGTGGTGGAGTCCCCATTCCTGGAGGTGTTCAAGAAAGGCTTGGATGTGGCACTTGGAGCCATGGTTTAGTTGTCAGGAGGTGTTGGGTGATAGGTTGGACTTGGTGATCTCTGAGGTCTTTTCCAACCTGGCTGATTCTGTGACTAGCAGCCAGAGAACCACCACAAAGATTTCCAAAGGGCTGGAGGTGACAGTTTGCTGCCACCCTGGAGCAGCCTTTTCCAGCATGAGGATGTATCACCCTGCAAGAGGAGTGTCTGTGCCACTTGCCAGGAGACTACTTAGGTGAATTCAGCCTCTGCAATAACTTAGGAGGTCATGGAGAAGAGGTCTTACAAGAAGAGCCTGAGAGAGCTATGATTGATTAGCCTGGAGAAGGGGAGGCTGAGAGGGGACCTTATTGCTGGCTACAGCTACCTGAAAGGAAGTGACAGTGAGGCTGGTGTTGGCCTCTTCTCCAAAATCACTAACAGCAGGACAAGAGGAAATAGCCTCAAGTTGCTGCAAGAGTGGTCAGGGATTGGCACAGGCTGCCCAGGGAGGTAGTGGAGTCCCCATCCCTGGAGGTGTTCAAGAAACGAGAAGATAAGGCACTGCAGGACATGGTCTAGCAGTCATGGAGGTGACAGGCAGAAGAGGTCAGACTTGATGATCCTAGAGGCCTTTTCCAACTTCAGTGATACTATGATTCTACAATTGTAGAATCTCCACAGCTCTCCACAGCTGCAGCAAGAGAAGTGTGGCCAGCAGGTCAATGGAGGTGATTCTCCCCCTCTGCTCCACTCTGCTGAGACCACAGCTGGAGCTCTGGGTCCAGTTCTGGAGCCTCTGTGCCAGGAAGGATCTGGAGGTGCTGGAAGGTGTCCAGAGAAGGGTCATGAGGAGGAGCAGAGGGCTGGAGCTGCTCTGCTATGAGGACAGAGTGAGGGAGTTGGGGCTGTTCAGTCTGGAGAAGAGAAAGCTCTGAGCAGACCTAATTGTGGCTTCCAGAATCTGAAGGGGGCTCCAAGAGAGCTGGGGAGGGATTTTTGAGGGTGTCAGGGAGTGATAGGACTGGGGGGGATGGAGCAAAGCTAGAAATGGGTAGATTGAGATTGGATGTTAGGAAGAAGTTGTTCCCCAGGAGGGTGGTGAGAGACTGGCACAGGTTGCCCAGGGAGGTGGTGGAAGCCTCCTGCCTGGAGGTGTTTGCAGCCAGGCTGGCTGTGGCTGTGAACAACCTGCTGTAGTGTGAGGTGTCCCTGGCCATGGCAGGGGGGTTGGAACTGGCTGAGCCTTGAGGTCCCTTCCAACCCTGACAATTCTATGATCCTGTGATGCTCTGATTTCTCCTTAAGCAGAGGAAGCTGCAGAGCTCTTCAGTGCCAGTTTTAGTTTCCTTGGAATGGGTTTAGCCACCAGCCATGAGGCAGCCCTTAAGAGCTGCAAATGAGCATGGACTTACGAAGAGGAAGAGCACTCAAAAGCATCTGTTTTCTACCCAACCTTATCCCTAGAGGTCAGGACAACTACATGGGTCTTGATTGTCCCTCCTTGTTGTCCTTTGGGTACATTACAGAAAGAGTAGGAAGAATTACACTGGACAAGAACTCGGAAGGTGCAAGGCAGAACTGACCTGGTGACCAAGCACCAGGACTGAAGGAAGGAGCCACCACACCACAAGTAGGCAAACACTTAGCAGCAGGCTCTTAAACCAACAAAACTATCACAGCAATCCAGAGTCTGAGGAACTCAGCAGGGAGACTCCTCATCTTGCCCCAGCCATCAGCAAGAGGAAGGGCTACCTTCAGCCTCCAGATGGCTGGGCTGGAGGAGGGAGCGGGGCAGGCATGATGGAAGATGGTGATCAGTTCATCTCTGCTTTCATACCAGGTAAAATGAATGGAATGGAATGGAATGGAATGGAATGGAATGGAATGGAATGGAATGGAATGGAATGGAATGGAATGGAATGGAATGGAATAGAATAGAATAGAATAGAATAGAGTAGAATAGAATAGAATAGAATAGAATAGAATAGAGTAGAATAGAATAGAATAGAATAGAATAGAATAGAATAGAATAGAATAGAATAGAATAGAATAGAATAGAATAGAATAGAATAGAATAGAATAGAGTAAGAAATCCCTAAATCAGCTTTGTCTGCAGCAAATGAAGATTTAGATCTGGTACCAGCAGATGCTCAAAGACAGGGAGGACCATCAGGCTTTGGGACAAGCTGAGGAGGTTGCTAATTCTCCTTCATTAGCTTCCTACAGAGCAGAGCAAACACCCTGCAGAGACAGGCTGGGCACAGCACATCCAGGAACAGGATGCCACCATCCCCTTCCAGATTTGCCTGCCAAGGGCTGCCATGGCTAAGCTCAGGGCGAGCCTGGCACAAAGCAGCCTGCCAGGGAAACCAGGCAGCACAAACCAGAGAGCTGGCACAGGGCTCCCTGTCAAAGCTCACCTTGATTGAAGCCTTCTGCTTTGAGAGGGACCCAGCCCAGCTTAGTTTAATATCCCCCCTGCTGTCACAAAGCCCTGGAGCCATCTCTCACCCCACAGCCAGGCAGGCACACCCAGCACTACGTCTGCAGCACGTCAGGGATGCTAATGCAGGCAGCCCTGCCTGCTCTTTGCTCTCAGTGCAGCACTCCCCCAGAGCCTCCTCGTTCATTTAAGGTGAAGCAGATGCTGTTCCTCTGCTCCCTTTGAAAGGGCTTATCTAAGGGCTGGATTTCATTAAGTGTCTTGTTCTGCATTTAATAAGCTTGCAAGTCTAGACACTTTGCTTCTCTCTCTCTCTCTCACCCCTTTAGTGTACCAGCAGGTAGAGACAGCAGAGGTGAAGAGGGAAATATTCAGCTAGCAGATTGAGATGCTATCAAGGTGATTATGTAATTCCACTTTGACTCACTGCAATTTCATACCCAGGGACTTTTTCTCTCACCCATGGGCCAATCCCTTTGGAAAGAAAGGGGTGGCTACCTGCTGCAGTACTGTAGAGATGATCCTAGAGGCCTTTTCCAACTTCAGTGATATGATTCTACAGTTGTGTGCTCTGTCCTCTCCCCAGAAAGGTCTCCAGGAAGGTCAAGGCACAACCTTTGGGATATTAGTAGAAAAATCCATTTGGAACCAACGGAAAAACAAGGGAGGAAAAAGGTCCAGAGGAGCTGTGCAGGGGAATCACCCTCCAGAGGAGGCCACGTAGATGATCAGAGGGCTGGAGCACCAGGCTGAGAGAGTTGGAGTTGTTCAGCCAGGAGAAGACTCCTAGGAGACCTTAGAACAGCCTTCCAGTATCTGAAGGGGGCTACAAGAAAGCTGGAGAGGGACTTTTGGCAAGGCCTTGCAGTGCTAGGATAAGGGGCAACAGATTGAAGCCTGAGGAGGGCAGATTTAGTCTGGGGATTAGGAAGACATTCTTTAGTGAGACACTGGAACTGTTTGCACAGGCAGGATGTGGATGTTCCCTCTCTGGAGGTGTTCAAGGCCAGATTAGATGAGGCCTTGAGCAGCCTGGGCTGGTGGAAGGTGTCCCTGCCCATGGAACTGGATGCTCTTTAAAGATCCCTTTTGACCCAAACCATTCTATGGCTCTATGAAACACAAGCAGAACAACAGCCTCAGCAACCCAGCTTCAGCTATTTCCACGTGCATGGAAGGTGGGCAGTGCTGGCAAGGTGTGTGCCAGCTGCCTCCAGAGGGAGTTTCTCCCTGATGAGCCAGGCAAGCCCTCTGGAGATCCAGTCTGACAGGCCAGGGCCGGGGATGCCAGGGCAAGGTCGAGACCAATCATTTGCTTATCATCCAGCAGCCTGCCAGCCTCGCTCCAGCGATGGGAACTCAGCCCAGACCTTCCTCAGTTTGTTTCTGACCCTGCCTCACACTTGAACCCTTGGCCTCCACACAAAACCAGGGCTGTGTTCAGCTGAGTGAGGTGGCTCCAAATCCCTGCTGGCTCTCCCCAGCGCTCCTGTGGAGCAGGGCTGTGAGGCGGTGCAGGTTGCAGGGACAGGGATGTACCGGCACAACTGACTGCCAGCTCACACTGAGAGCAGAAAGGCTTGTCAAAGGCATAATCACACAGCAAAATCTCTCTCTTTGAGAACCCAGCAGCCAGAATCAGCAAATATTTCTCAGGGGGATTGCAAAACAAGTCATGCTCTGCCCTCTGAGCTGTTGAGTCATGAACCTCCCCAGTGAAGGGGGAGGCAGAGCACAGCAACTGCCCAGAGAATCACAGAATTAACCAAGCTGGAATAGACCTCAGAGATCATCAAATCCAACCTGTCACCCAACACCATCCAATCAACTCAACCATGGCACCAAGTGCCTCAGCTAGGCTCTTTTTAAACACCTCCAGGGACAGTGACTCCACCACCTCCCCAGGCAGCACAACCCAATGGCCAATCTCTCTTGCTGGGAAGAATTTCTTTCTAACATCCAGCCTAAACCTCCCCTGGCACAGCTTGAGACTGTGTCCTCTTGTTCTGGTGCTGCTTGCCTGGGAGAAGAGACCAACCCCCACCTGGCTACAACCTCCCTTCAGGGAGTTGTAGAGAGCAAGAAGGTCTCCCCTGAGCCTCCTCTTCTCCAGGCTAAGCAACCCCAGCTCCCTCAGCCTCTCCTCACAGGGCTGTGCTCCAGACCCCTCCCCAGCTTTGTTGCCCTTCTCTGGACACCTTCCAGCATCTCAATATCTTTCCTAAGCTGAGGAGCCCAGAACTGGACACAGGATTCAAGGTGTGGCCTAAGCAGTGCTGAGCACAGGGCACAATGACCTCCCTGCTCCTGCTGGCCACACTCTTCCTGATGCAGGCCAGGATGCCATTGGCCTTCTTGGCCCCCTCACACTGCTGGCTCATGTTCAGCTGCTGTCCACCAGCACCCCCAGGTCCCTCTCTGCCTGGCTGCTCTCAGCCACTCTGACCCCAGCCTGTAGCACTGCCTGGGGTTGCTGTGGCCAAAGTGCAGCACCTCGCACTTGGATGTGTTCAATCTCCTGCCCTTGGACTCTGCCCATCTGTCCAGCCTGGCAGGGTCCCTCTTCAGAGCTCCCCTACCCTCTAACAGATCAACTCCTGCCCCCAGCTTGGTGTCATCTGCAAGCTTACTGATGACAGACTCAATGCCCTCAGCCAGATCATCAATTAAGATACTGAACAGGATGGGGGCCAACACTGATTCCTGGGGGTGTGACACCACTGGTGACTGTTCAAGAGGGTGAGAGAGTATTTTTTCCCCCACTTTTTACCCCAAGGGACAGCGAGTTCAAGGTCTCTGCACTTACCATCAAACTTCTTATACCGGGAACTAAACATGGTTTGTAGGTGATTGCTAAGCTCCACAACAGCATTCCTGAAGTCATGTTTACTCTGCTGACTGTACTTCTCCTCCATCTCTTGAGTGCAGCATGTGTAGCCCTGTGAGCAGACTTTCAAGTGGTCCCCTGAAAAGCAAGGAAAAAAACAAAACCATTCTCAGTTAAAAGGATTCTCTGTGCAAAGGGAAAGAGGCCTGCTTGGCAGGCAGGGGGTGCCAAGGAGAAAGCCCCTTCATGTGAGCACTGGGATGGGATGGGATGGGATGGGATGGGATAGGATGGGATGGGATAGGATAGGATAGGATAGGATAGGATAGGATAGGATAGGATAGGATAGAATAGAATAGAATAGAATAGAATAGAATAGACCAGGTTGGAAAAGACCTCAGAGATCATCAAGCCCAACCTATCACTCAACACCATCTAATCAACTCAACCATGGCACCAAGTGCCTCAGCCAGGCTCTTCCTAAACACCTCCAGGGATGGTGACTCCACCACCTCCCTGGGCAGCACATCCCAATGGCCAATCTCTCTTGCTGGGAAGAATTTCTTCCTCACCTCTAGCCTAAACCTCCCCTGGCACAGCTTCAGACCCACCTGGCTACAACCTCCCTTCAGGGAGTTGGAGAGAGCAATGAGGTTTCCTTGAGCCTCCTCTTCTGCATGCTAAGCAACCCCAGCTCCCTCAGCCTCTCCTCACAGGGCTGTGCTCCAGACCCCTCCCCAGCCTTGTTGCCCTTCTCTGGACACCTTCAAGTCTCTCAATGTCCTTCTTAAACTGAGGAGCCCAGAACTGGACACAGGACTCAAGGTGTGGCCTAAGCAGTGCTGAGCACAGGGCACAATGACTTCCCTGCTCCTGCTGGCCACACTGTTCCTGATGCAGGCCAGGATGCCTTTGGCAATCCCTCAGCTCCAGCTTTGCTGAGGGGGTGCCCCAGCACAGCACCATCACAGGCAGGTGGGCTGATGCCAAAGGGGTTCAAGCTTAGGCAAACTGTGCAAATCTTTGTCAACACTGAAGATATGATCCAAACAAAGCAGCCAGGATGGGAAACTCATCCTCCCCAGTCAGATGGTATTTTAAAAGCCACAGCCTACATGGAAGCTGCTGCCTTCTCTCCCGTTTCACACCCTGCTGCCAAGCCTCCTCCCTCTTCATGAGGAAGCAGATGGAGAAGTGAAGGCTCTTCCCTACCTGCTCACACCCAGGAAGCCAACAACAACTTCCATCCACTACCAAGGTTCAGAGACTCACTTCCAGAGCTTGCAAAGGTCTTGCCAGCCCCCTGGACAGAAAGCAACTTCTTGACAGGCTGTGACCCATGCCCTTACTGAAGAGCCATCCCACCTGCCAGAGCATCAAAGTGTGTCTAGAGAAATAGAAGCAGGTTTAGTGTGGTGCAAAACAAAGCCTGCCCATGACTAACACCACCAGTTGCTGCTCTGCCTGCATTGTGCAAGATCTTCTACTGTCATTTAGAACCATTGAGTCATTAAGGTTGGAAAAGACTTCTAAGATCAAGCCTAACCATCAACCCAACACCACCATGCCCACTAACCCATATGCCCAAATGCCATGGCTACACATTTCTTGGACAGCTGCAGGGATGAGGACTCCACCACCTCCCTGGGCAGCCTGTGCCAATCCCTGACCACTCCTGCAGCAAAGACCTTTTTCCTCATCTCCAACCTAACCCTCCCCTGGCACAATTCCAGGCCATTTCTCTCCTATTATCTGATATCTAGGGAGAAGAGACCAACCCTAACCTGTCTCCAACCTCCTCTCAGGGAGCTGTAGAGAGCAATAAGGTCTCCCTCAGCCTCCTCTTCTCCACACCAAACACCCCCAGCTGCTCCTCCCCAGCCCTGTACTCCAGATCCTTCCCCAGCTTGGTTGCCCTTCTGTGGACACACTCCAGCCTCTCAATGTCCTTCTTGGAGTGAGTGCCCCAAAACTGAACACAGGACTCAAGCTGTGGCCTCACCAGTGCTGAGCACAGAGGGCAAATCCCTGCCCTGCTCCTGCTGGCCACACCACTGCTGATCCAGGCCAGGCTGCTGGTGGCCTTCTTGGCCACCTGGGCACCCCCTGGCTCATCTTCAGCTGCTGCCAATCAAGTTTTATTTCCTAGGCTGGGTGAAAAAGTGTGACATGGAAACAGAGAAAGGGAGAGCTAGACCAACACCCCCCAGGTCTTTTTCTGCTGGGCCACAGTTTCCAGCCACAGTGCCCCAAGCCTTGGAGCATTCATGGGGTTGTTGTGACCCAAGTGCAGGACCCAGCAATTGGCCTTAGTGAATCTCATACAACTGCCCTTGGCCCAAATTTGCCCAGCTGCTGAACCTCTGCATCACTCCACCTTACTCCCTAGCCCATAAATGTTAGTAGCTCTCCTTTCAGACACATAAAGGCTGTGTTAGAAGATATATTTCTCTGTACATCTATGTAATTCCCAAGAAGCTCTCCTCCTAAATCTGCTTTCCTGTTGCACTACAGGGTCTGTTTGTTTTGCCTGGCATTACAGAGAGACCTTGACCAACAGATAACTCTGCCAGAGTTAATTTACTGCACAGGACTGTTCACTGCTGGTGAATTACAGAAAGCTCCATGGCCTGTGCTGCAGGAAGCAGCACAGCTGAGGCACAGGGAAGGGGACACAGCCAGAAGGTTGAGAGAGGGGACTCTCCCCCTCTGCTCCACTCTGCTAAGACCACAGCTGGAGCTCTGGGTCCAGTTCTGGAGCCTCTATGCCAGGAAGGATCTGGAGGTGCTGGAAGGTGTCTAGAGAAGGGCCACGAGGATGAGCAGAGGGCTGGAGCTGCTCTGCTCTGAGAACAGACTGAGGGAGTTGGGGTTGTGCAGTCCGGAGAAGAGAAGGCTCTGAGCAGACCTAATTGTGGCCTTCAGTATCTGCAGGGGGCTCCAAGAAAGCTGGGGAGGGACTTCTGGGGGTGTCAGGGAGTGATAGGACTCGGGGGGATGAAGCAAAACTTGAAATGGGGAGATTGAGATTGGCTGTGAGGAAGAAGTTGTTGCCCATGAGGGTGGTGAGAGCCTGGCACAGGTTGCCCAGGGAGGTGGTGGAAGCCTCCTGCCTGGAGGTGTTTGCAGCCAGGCTGGCTGTGGCTGTGAGCAAGCTGCTGTAGTGTGAGGTGTCCCTGGCCATGGCAGGGGGGTTGGAGCTGGCTGAGCCTTGAGGTCCCTTCCAACCCTGACAATTCTAAGTGGTGGAATCACCATCCCTGGAGGTGCTCAAGAAATGAGCACATGTGGCACTGCAGGACATGGTCTAGTGGTCATGGAGGTGTTGGGTAGCAGGTTGGACTTGACTATCTTAGAGGTCTTTTCCAACCTTAGTGATTCTGTGATTCTTTCTGTCTCAGAGAAGAGTGCCCAGCATCAAACACCTTCAGGGGCACAGCAGCAAGGGAGGCAGCTCCATTTAGCTTGGTAAGCTATTTAAAGGAGAGAATCACACTATGTCACAGACTGCCAGCTCGGAAGGGACCCCAGGGATCCTCTGCTCCAACCTTTCTGGGTGACAGTGCAGTTGCCATGAGCTGGCTCAGCACCCTGGCAAGCTGAGTCTCAAACTGCCCAGTGCAGGGCAATCCACTGCTGCCCTTGGGAGATGATTCCAGGCTCTGACTGTGCTCATGGCAAACATTTTCTCCTGGAGTGCAATGGGAATGTCCCCAGCAGTACCTTGTCCCCATCCCCCCTTGGCTGTTCCATGGCACTCCTTGTACAAAGGGAGTCTCCATCCTCCTGGCAGCCACCCTTCATGCGCTGCTCCATGGTGATGAGGTCTCCCCTGAGCCTTCTCTTCCCCAGGCTGAACAACCCCAGTGAATCTCAGCCTTTCCTCATCTGGATGAGGCTCACCCAGGGTTTTCAGACCCTGCCTACCTGTCACAGAGAACACCTGAGTACTCCTCTCTGAGCCTGCCTTACTAGCTAGCACTTCAACAAACCAAAGTGTCCAAGCACCACCAACTTTGAATCTCTGCTCCAGTTCCAACAGATGACTACAGCTCTTTGACACAAGGGGAAACAGAAACAGCAGAAAAGTGACAACGACAGCTTCAGCAACACCTCCTTTGCTGGTGTCAAAACACTTCCCTTTCCAAGCTCCTCTAGCACTTGGGAGTTTGTTTGGGAGTTCCCTATCTCCACCCTTAAAGCTCTTGGTGGGGGAATCAGGTTGGGAATATTCTACCCTAAATGCACTTCATGATTTCAGTGCCATCTCCATGCTGCATGCGTGCCTGCCTGTGGTGGTTACAAGTTCCACACCTCCCATTCTTTTGTGCTGGATGGGGAAGCCTCTTACCCTGCTTGCCAAAGTCAAATCAACTGATAGTGAGGTTGCTTTTTCTAGCAACCCTCTGGAAGGGTTGCCAGGCTGGACAGATGGGCAGAGTCCAACAGGATGGCATTCAACAAGTCCAAGTGCCAGGGGCTGCACTTTGGCCACAACAACCCCATGCAGAGCTACAGGCTGGGGTCAGAGTGGCTGAGAGCTGCCAAACAGAGAGGGACCTGGGGGTGCTGATTGACAGCTGCCTGAACATGAGCCAGCAGTGTGCCCAGGTGGCCAAGAAGGCCAATGGCATCCTGGCCTGCATCAGGAACAGTGTGGCCAGCAGGAGCAGGGAAGTCATTGTGCCCTGTGCTCAGCACTGGTTAGGCCACACCTTGAGTCCTGTGTCCAGTTCTGGGCCCCTCAGTTTAAGAAGAACATTGAGAGACTTGAAGGTGTCCAGAGAAGGGCAACAAGGCTGGGGAGGGGTCTGGAGCACAGCCCTGTGAGGAGAGGCTGAGGGAGCTGGGAGGCTTAGCCTGGAGAAGAGGAGGCTCAGGGGAGACCTTCTTGCTCTCTCCAGCTCCCTGAAAGGAGGCTGCAGTGAGGTGGGGGTTGGTCTCTTCCCCCAGGCAAGCAGCACCAGAACAAGAGGACACAGTCTCAAGCTGTGCCAGGGGAGGTTTAAGCTGGAGGTGAGGAGAAAGTTCTTCCCAGCAAGAGAGATTGGCCATTGGGATGTGGTTCCACAGGAAGGTGGTGGAGTCACCATCCCTGGAGGTGTTCACAAAAGAGATTGGATGTGACACTTGGAGCCATGATTTAGTTGTCAGGAGGTGTTGGGTAACAGGTTGGACTTAATGATCTTTGAGGTCTCTTCCAACCTTAGTGATCCTCTGAAAGCATTTCAGAAGTGGTCCCAGGTGCCCTGGGATGCCTAAAACAGTGGTTCTAACAGCAACTCCAGTTCATTGATGATCACTAAAAGCTCAGTGGATTTCACCACAGCTGCAATTTCTACCTATCTGTGCTACTGGACTTAAGCTACCTTCCCACCTACCCCTGTAAAGTTAAACCCTTTTACATTTCAATTCTTTACCATGTTCATCCTTCCCAGTGAGGGTGGGGAGACACTGGAACAGGTTTGCCCAGGGAGGGTTGTAGATGATCCCTCCCTGGGGATGTATTCAAGGCCAGGTTGGATGAGGCCTTGGAGCAACCTGGGCTGGTGGGAGGGGTCCCTGCCCATGGCAGGGGGGTTGGAATTAGCTGATCTTGAAGGTCCTTTCCAACCTAAACCTTCCTATGCATGAATTGGTCGTTGATCCCCCTTGTGCCAGATTCACAGAGTGCCTCTTAGGGACACACACACAAAAGCCAAGCAAGGAGGACACTTACTGAGAGTAAATCAAGATTGCCCAGACCTCACTTGGTGGATCATTAAGAAATTATGCTGCAAAATGCAAGTCATACATTGAAAAATGAATGACCAAGCAGTCTAATTATGGAAGATACTTCTCAGTCATGTCAGCACTATGTGCTCTTGGCTTGGGACCAACAATTAGCTCTGTCTGGAGAAGAGGAGCTCCAGCTACTCAGTGCTAATTGGAGGATGCACTGTGTTACCCAGTGTTAGAAACCAGGCAAGTTAGGGCTCTGAGCTGCCTTTCTTGCAGCTTTCTTCTGCCACAGTAAGAGACACCAGTGGAAAGTCAGCAGAAGACACTGAGGGCTCCAGTTTACCCAAGAGAAAGAAGGGTTGCCCTCAGCACATCCACATGCCTGAGAACGTGTCCCCACCTGGGGCAAAGCAACAGGCACTGAGCATTTGGAGAAATGCCATGTCCAGCCTCACAGAATCACAGCATGTTAGGGGCTGGAAGCAACCTCCAAAGCTCATCCAGTCCAACCCCCCTGCCAGAGCAGGAGCACCTAGAGCGGATCACACAGGAACACATCCAGGTGGGTTTGGGATACCTCCAGAGCAAGAGACTGCACAACCCGCCCTGGGCAGCCTGCTCCAGGGCTCTGTCACCCTCACAGGGAAAAAATTCTTCCTCATGTACACATGGAACTTCCTCTGCCTCAGCTTCCACCACTGCCCCTTGTGCTGGCATTGGGCATCCCCCAGCAGAGCCTGGCTCCAGCCTCTGGGCACTCACCCTGCACATCTCTATCAACAGCAATGAGGTCACCCCTTCAAATCAGCTCTCAGCATCCACCTACAGGACTCCTCCCATGCCCTGAAGCAGCAAAGCACCAGACAACAGCTTTGAAGCAGAGCAGAGCCACAACCACAGCGTGCAGGGCAATGGAGCAGTGGCCCTTGGCAAGCAGCTGCTGCCAGTGGTGCACATCAGCATGGCCCAGTCACCTACACAGAAAACACCAACCTAAAGGCAGGAGCAAAGGCAATGCTCCTCAACTTTAGAAGGGACTGTGCTGATAGGACAAGGGGCAATGGTTTGAAACTAGAGCAGGGGAGACTGAGGTTGGACATTGGGAAGAAGTTCTCTGCTATGAAGGTGGTGAGACACTGGAATGGGCTGCCCAGAGAAGTTGTGGCCACCTCACCCCTGCAAGACCAAGCTGGATGAGGCCTTGAGCAACCTGGTGTGGTAGAAGGCTCTGAGGAGACCTAATTTACATAGAGTTTACATAGAATAAACCAGGTTGGAAGAGATTGTGGCCTTCCAGGATCTGAAAGGGGCTCCAAGAAAGCTGGGGAGGGACTTTTGAGGGTGTCAGGGAGTGATAGGACTGGGGGGGATGAAGCAAAACTAGAAGTGGGGAGACTGAGATTGCATGTTAGGAAGAAGTTGTTCCCCATGAGGGTGAGAGCCTGGCACAGGTTGCCCAGGGAGGTGGTGGAAGCCTCCTGCCTGGAGGTGTTTGCAGCCAGGCTGGCTGTGGCTGTGAGCAACCTGCTGCAGTGTGAGGTGTCCCTGGCCATGGCAGGGGGGTTGGGACTGGCTGAGCCTTGAGGTCCCTTCCAACCCTGACAATTCTATGATGTATCCCTGCCCCAGCAGGGAGGGTTGGAACTAGATGATCTCTGAGGTCCCTTCCAAATGAAGCCACTCTATGATTTGACTTCCCAACTGGCAATGAAGGAAAATGGGGGGGGGGGGAAGATTATTTTAGGCTCACTTAAACAGAGATCCAATGCTCATGTGCAGTGTGTGAAGAACACTCCTGGTGTGTGCTCCCTGTCAAGGGCACATTTGGCAATAATTATTTCCCCAAGTTAAAACTCATCAAGCAATGCCCAAAGAAGGCAACTCTTCATCTACTGTTGAGTGCTAAAGGCTCGGCAGCCTTTGTAATTTATCACCCTGTGAGCCCAGCAGAAAATATAACCCTGCCCCAGCTTCCTTTCAAGTTGGGCTCTTTATTGCATTGTTTGGCCAGGAATGCAATCATCACATCAGGGGCTGCATGGTAAAAAGAGCTTAAGTAGCAGAGAGCAACTCCAAATGTCTGCCCCATGTGCACACCATGGCTGCAGCTTGTTACGGATCCGCAGCAAATCTTTCCCAGGGCCTGCTGCAGGAAGGCTTCCCCTCTGTTTTGTATTGCATATGAACACAGAGAGAGAAATGAGGGACCTAAAGGCAGAGATTCATGGAATGGTTTGGGTTGGAAAGGTCCTTAAGAATCATCCAGTTCCAGCACCCCTGCCATGGGCAGGGACACCTCCCAGCAGCCCAGGTACTCAAGGTCTCATCCAGCCTGGTCTTGAACACCTCCAGGGAGAAAGCATCCACAGCCTCCCTGGGCAACCTGTGCCAGTGTCTCCCCATCCTCCCTCAAGAATTTCTTCCTCATCTCCAGTCTCAAACTCTTTTAGGGTGTCAGGGAGTGATGGAAGAAAAACTAGAAATGGGTAGATTCAGACTGGATGTTAGGAAGAAGTTGTTCCCCATGAACCCCCCACTCAGTCTCTAGTCTCAATCCCTTCCAGCTCAGAGCCATTGTCCCTCATGCTGTCACTCCCAGCCCTTGCCAAAAGTCCCTCTCCAGCTCTCCTGTACCCCCTTCAGGTACTGGAAGGCTGCTCTGAAGTCTCCCCACATCCTTCTTTTCTTCATGCTGAACAGCCCCAACACCTCCCAGCCTGTCCCCATGACAGAGAAGCTCATCCCCTGGCTAGCTAACAGCACCCCTCTGGAATGGAGGTGGTGTTTAAGGACAGAAAGGCCATGGGAGGTGGTGTCACCATTTGTACTTCCAAGGAAGTGTGCTCAGAAAGGTAACCTTACAAGCTTATGACTTAAGCCATTACACAAACACCACAGTTCACACAACCAGAGAAGCCTTTAAGATCATCAGTTCCAGACTCAGCAGACTCCAGGTACACAGAGTTTCTTCCAAAGCAAGTAGCTCTTTTGCAACCTCTCGGAAAACAAGCTCTCATCCCATGAGTGAAGCAGTTTCAGTGTCAGCTCAGGGGAGCTCCATGACCTTCAAAAAGCAGTTCCCTTCATCCATCAATTTTCCAAGGCCTTTTCAAAATGTTCTTTCTGGATGTCCAACTTGGCTTCCCAGCCTGCTTCTCCACACCCTGACAAAGCTCACACTTCAAGTATACCTAGCTGCAAAACCAAGTTAAACCTCCAGGAGTGGTGTGCTAGGAGGCAAGGGGGGGGTTATTTCTTTAGAACACTCCCTCTAGCCCTTCACAGGCATCAGCTGGAACCCAGGGGGTTCCACCTCAACATCTTTGCCATGAGAGTGCTGGAGCCCTGCAGCAGGCTGCCCAGAGAGGCTGTGGAGTCTCCTTCTCTGGAGACTTTCCAAACCCACCTGGATGTGTTCCTGTGTGACCTACCCTAAGTCATCCTGCTTTGGCAGTGGGGCTGGACTAAATAATCTCTGGAGGTCCCTTCCAACCCCTGCCAGGCTGGGATTCACACTGCAGCTCAGTAAACAAGCCCATGGCAGTTTATGGTCAGAGATGTAACTGTTGGGCTTTGCTTCCACGTGGGAAAATGAGCCCTGGGGCAAGCTGGGCTGGTGGAGGAGTGGGAGTCAAACACTGCTGGAGGACCTGGGGCCACCACTTCAGCCTCACACACTGCCCCTTCCCTCCAGCACACACTGGCTTGTGTCATCTTTAAAAGCTTTCTGACTTCCTCTGAGCCAACTAGCAAAGGAATCCCGGACTGTAATGCCAGGCTCTAATCCCATTTCACACTAGACTTGCCTTCCAATTATCACAGAATATTAGGCTTCCACCCATCATATATAATTGACATGCCACCACAGCTTTGCAAAACCCCCAACAAAGCTGACAAGCAGCACTTAGCATCACCCCTGAGCAGGGCTGCGCTGCTCCAGCCCCACGGCAACCAGGGGCCAGAAGAAGAAAGGAGAGCCCCAGCTTGGGATCCACCTCCAGCAGAGGCATTGAGGCAGGCAGGGCTACCAACCAGCCAGCCCAGCCACTCACCAGCACCTGTACCCAAAACACCCCAACCTGCCACCTTTTCTCCTGGCTACAAAATGAGTCTGGGATGCTCACTACCTCCACCACCTCCCTGGGCAGCACATCCCAATGGCCAATCTCTCTTTCTGGGAAGAACTTTCTCCTCACCTCCAACCTAAACTTCCCCTGGCACAGCTTGAGACTGTGTCCTCTTGTTCTGGTGCTGGCTGCCTGGGAGAAGAGACCAACCCTCACCTGGCTACAACCTCCCTTCAGGTAGTTGCAGACAGCAAGAAGGTCTCTCCTGGGTCTCCTCTACTCCAGACTCTTCTCCAGCAGCACATATCAGAGGGAGGAGAGGGGGGAGAAGAGGAGAGGTGGGAAGGGAAGGGAAGGGAAGGGAAGGGAAGGGAAGGGAAGGGAAGGGAAGGGAAGGGAAGGGAAGGGAAGGGAAGGGAAGGGAAGGGAAGGGAAGGGAAGGGAAGGGAAGGGAAGGGAAGGGAAGGGAAGGGAAGGGAAGGGAAGGGAAGGGAAGGGAAGGGAAGGGAAGGGAAGGGAAGGGAAGGGAAGGGAAGGGGAGGGGAGGGGAGGGGAGGGGAGGGGAGGGGAGGGGAGGGGAGGGGAGGGGAGGGGAGGGGAGGGGAGGGGAGGGGAGGGGAGGGGAGGGGAGGGGAGGGGAGGGGAGGGGAGGGGAGGGGAGGGGAGGGGAGGGGAGGGGAGGGGAGGGGAGGGGAGGGGAGGGGAGGGGAGGGGAGGGGAGGGGAGGGGAGGGGAGGGGAGGGGAGGGGAGGGGAGGGGAGGGGAGGGGAGGGGAGGGGAGGGGAGGAGAGGAGAGGAGAGGTTCGGAGAGGAGAGGAGAGGTTCGGAGAGGAGAGGTTCGGAGAGGAGAGGAGAGGAGAGGAGAGGTTCGGAGAGGAGAGGTTCGGAGAGGAGAGGTTCGGAGAGGAGAGGAGAGGAGAGGTTCGGAGAGGAAAGGAGAGGAGAGGAGAGGAGAGGAGAGGAGAGGAGAGGAGAGGTTCGGAGAGGAGAGGAGAGGTTCGGAGAGGAGAGGTTCGGAGAGGAGAGGTTCGGAGAGGAGAGGTTCGGAGAGGAGAGGAGAGGTTCGGAGAGGAGAGGAGAGGTTCGGAGAGGAGAGGTTCGGAGAGGAGAGGTTCGGAGAGGAGAGGAGAGGAGAGGAGAGGAGAGGAGAGGAGAGGAGAGGAGAGGAGAGGAGAGGAGAGGAGAGGAGAGGAGAGGAGAGGAGAGGAGAGGAGAGGAAGAGAACAACCCCCACCTGGCTCTAACCTCCTTTCAGGGAGTTGTAGAGAGCAATGAGGTCTCCCTTCAGCCTCTTCCTCTCCAGACTAAATATCCTCCCACCTGCTGCTGTAGAGCACTGCAGCAACACAGCAGTGTCTTGGCACAGAAACCTTTCCAGGTGAAACAGCACTGAGCTGCAAACACCAAAAGGAGGGAGAAAAGAGACCCTACTGTCCCCTCCTTGGCTGTCACACACACAGGCAGCTCCAAGGTGTGCTCTTGCCTGGAACAAGCAGGAAACTCCATTTTTTTTTTGAGCTGCTGGCTCAGAGCAGCCCTTTTTCCACCAGGTGGTCAGTCCTCTCTGCTTGCTTTGAAGAGGTGCTGCTGTGGGGCTGGTGTTTTTCTTACTGGGGAGAGAACACTCCTGTGGAGTCAGCCATGTGCCATGAAGGAAGAGATGGGAAGCAGCACTGAGGTCCTGCTAACAGAGGTGATGTATCCACCAAAGGCAGCAGAGTTAGGAGTCCCTAAGCTCACATCCTGCAATGACACAGAGGTGCTGGTACCCTCTGGTCAGAGTGGGCTAACCAGGTTAGGATGTTGAGAGCCAGACCTCCCCTGATGCTGTTTCCAGCCCAAACCACCATTTCAACTGCACAGGTCCAGGAGAAGCGCTTTGGGCAGCCTCCTCCCTTCACCTCCCACCATGAGACTCAAAAGAACACACCCCATGTCCAAAGTGAATCACTTCCCATCCCAAAGGCCACCCTCATGCAATCAGTGTCACCTTTCCTTTCTTCCCTCCTCACAACATTTACAATTCCATTCAGGATCTCAAACCACAAAAAGCACCAAAAACAAAAAGAGAGAGAGCACTCTGTGTACCCTAAATCAGGTCCTGACCATGGAAGGCAGCAGCCAACACTGCCCTCCAGCTTGGCATGGGGACTCCAGCCCTTCCCCAGCCACAGAAGCCCTGTTCGTGGATGTTAATGCTGGGAGGGAGCCTCAAAGGTCATCTTGTCCAAGCCCTCTGCAGGGAGCATGGGCATCTCTCAACTAGATCAGGTTGCTCAGGGCCCCATCAAGTTTGACCTTAAATGCCTCCAGGAATGAGGTCTCCAACACATCCCTGGGCAACCTGCTCCAGTATTCCACCCCACTCATGGTGAAGAACTTCCTCCTAACGTCCAGCCCACATCACCCCTGCTCCAGTTTCAAACCATTGCCACTTGTCCTATTCCCACCCTTCTCAACAGCCCCTCCTCACCTTTCCTGGAGGTCCCCTTCAGATACTGAAATGTAGCTAGGTGTAGCTAGGTGGTCTCTCTCTTCTCCAGGCTGAACAGCCCCAGTTCTGCCAGCCTGTCCCCATAGCAGAGGTTCTCCAGCCCTCTGATCATCTCTGTGGCCTCCTCTGTGCCCATTTCCAGCAGGTCCATGTCCCTCTTGCATTGGGGACCGCAGAGCTGGCACACAGCCCTGCAGCTGAGGGCTCTCCCCCAGAGCAGAGTGGCAGAACTCATACCCACATGCACCTCTCTCCCTCCAACCACCCAGGATGTGTGAAGGCAGAAGCCACCCTGGGGTGCAGAGGGTTCCCCAAGCTGGTTATGGAAGCACCCCGAGCGGGCAGCACGTGCCGGAGCGCAGCACCTTCAACATCCCAGGCAATCAGCAAGCCCTGTTACACAAGTGGTGTCTTTGCCTTATGAATGTTCAAGCCACTTGTTCCCCCCCACCCCCCAGCACCCCCTGCTTCCCCTTGGGCTGTTAATCACCTCGGGTTCCACGTCTCTAATGGCACAGAAACTAATTCCCCAGACCCCCAGAGCAGGCTTTAGAACATTGGAACGATTTGAGGCGGGGGGGGTTGGGGTTTTTTTTTCCCCCCTTTCCCTTTGCAAACTTGTCAGGCAGTCAAAGCAGACTCTTTGATACCCAACCCAAAGGCCTTTAACCTCCCCTTAACAAGAGGGAACCTATTTTCAGGCCAGCTTTCCTGCCTCTGTTAACTCAGCTGCTAATCCGCGGCGCGGGCGCGGGGACCGGCGGCGCGCACAATGCCCCCGGTGCCACCTCCTGCCACACCACAAAGAGTCCCTCATTATTTCCAGAGCACCTACCTACACTTACTTAAAATACCCTACACAACCCAGGTCTGTCTGGCTTCTATTTTTCCATTTTGCTTTGTTGACAGCTTTGGGTTCCCAAATTTACTGCCCTGAGAGTCGGGGCCTGGAGAGAACAAGAGAGATTTATACCCTCGTGTGTACATTAAGCCAAAAGCACATTAGGAACCTTCATTTTCTACTGGAAAGAGCAACTTAGGACACAAAGAGGGCTCTTGCCTTCTACCCTTCCAAGTCCAAATTACCACTGCAAAGCTTGGCCTCGAGCTGATGACAGAGTCAGGTCCCTGAAGGACCAAGTCTGGGCAAACACTGCCCGCTAAGGCTGACCAAAGCGATCTCAGGACATCGCTCCAGGGTGCAGGCAGAGCAGGAGAACGCTTCCCATGCTCCTAATGCAGCTCTTCAGCCCCAAACAAGAGACAGGCTTGCCTCCATTCTCCACTGCATCCTGGGAAAGCATCACTAGTCAGGTGATGTCCCTTCCTGCCCACCTCTCCTGCCGAGGGCAATAGAGAGGCTCAGGTGGAAGTCCCCAAGCATCACCAGACAGCTGAGGTCCCCTCCTGCCAAGGGCAATGGAGAGGTTCAGGTGAGGGTCCCAAAGCATTACCAGCCAGCTGAGGTCCCCTCCTGCCCACCTCTCCTGCCAAGGGTAATAGAGAGGCTCAGGTGGAAGTCCCCAGGCATCACCAGTCAAGTGAGAACCCCTCCTGCCAAGGGCAATGGCGAGGTTCAGGTGGAGGTTCCCAAGCATCACCAGTCAGCTGAGGGCCCTTCCTTCCAAGGGCAATGGAAGAGTTCAGGTGAAGGTCCCAAAGCATTACCAGCCATCTGAGGTCCCCTCCTGCCCACCTCTCCTGCAATGGAGAGTTTCAGCTGGAGGCCCCCTAGGACCAACCCAACAACTCACCCCAGTACTGCATCCTTTGCAGGTGATGCCCAAGGAAGGAGGATGCAGGATCTCACCTCCAAGCAAAGAGGGTGCAGGATCTCACCTCCAAGCAAGGAGGATGCAGGATCTCACCTCCAAGCAAAGAGGGTGCAGGATCTCACCTCCAAGCAAGGAGGATGCAGGATCTCACCTCCAAGCAAGGAGGGTGCAGGATCTCACCTCCAAGCAAGAAGGGTGCAGGATCTCACCTCCAAGCAAGGAGGATGCAGGATCTCACCTCCAAGCAAGGAGGGTGCAGGATCTCACCTCCAAGCAAGGAGGGTGCGGGATCTCACCTCCAAGCAAGAAGGAGGCAGGATCTCACCTCCAAGCAAGAAGGAGGCAGGATCTCACCTCCAAGCAAGGAGGATGCAGGATCTCACCTCCAAGCAAGGAGGATGCAGGATCTCACCTCCAAGCAAGAAGGAGGCAGGATCTCACCTCCAAGCAAGGAGGATGCGGGATCTCACCTCCAAGCAAGGAGGATGCAGGATCTCACCTCCAAGCAAGGAGGGTGCAGGATCTCACCTCCAAGCAAGGAGGGTGCAGGATCTCACCTCCAAGCAAGGAGGATGCGGGATCTCACCTCCAAGCAAGGAGGGTGCAGGATCTCACTTCCAGCAGGGTTTCAGGAGTTCATTCAAACTCATAACCTGCTCACCTGAGGACAAATGCCACCAGTGCTCCACTTCCACAGCACTTCCCAGCAGGGTGGCCTGAGCACTGCAAGGCTTCACACCCTGCAAACATCCACCCCGAGAGCGCTCTGCTTTCGTTCCAACCCAGAGGATATTGAGCCAATTAGTGGCACACCAAACACAAACCAGACAGATGAAGATAATGCATTTCTGTACACATCAAAAAGAGAGGCAAACCACACAAAGGCCTGAATATTCCAAGGAGGCAAGGCCAGAAAAGAAAACCCCAACAACCCGCAAACAAAGCACAACTACTTAATTAAACTTCTTATTTAGGCAAACCTGGAGAGCAAAATAGCTCTGGGTAAGCAGAGGATTCTCCTTGGCTCTAGCTGAGGTAGAAACTTCAATGAAAAGCAAGAGGTGTTTCTTAATTAAAACAACAACCCAAAAAAAAACCCCCAAAGACAACCCCAAACCTCCCTACTTGACAGTGCTGAGTGAGAGCTTCAGAAATGCAAATGCTCTTTATTATCACCAAATTCTTTAGGCATGAAATAAGGTTTTCATAACATGTCTCTGCCCAAGAGCCCTGAGTAAGAGGTGTTACACAACAGACAACTCATGCTGAAAAGCAGCTTTGGGGTTTTTCTTTTCCCCCTTCCCTGATGAGGAGGGCAGATAGACAAGAGATCCACCTCTGGGATGGCTGAGGGAGGGAGTGTGCTGCTGGCCTCATCCAACCTGGCCCTCAACACCTCCAGGGAAGGGGCATCCACAAACTTCCTGGGCAACCTGTTCCAGTGTCTCATATTAGGGGGGGGAAGGGAAGGAAAGGGGGGGGGGGGAGGAAGGGAAGAAAAGAAGGGGGGGAAAGCGAAGAAAAGAAGGGGGGGAAAGGGAAGAAAAGAAGGGGGGAAGGGAAGAAAAGAAGGGGGGAAGGGGAAGAAAAGAAGGGGGGAGGGGAAGAAAAGAAGGGGGAAGGGAAAAAAAGAAGGGGGGGAAAGGGAAGAAAAGAAGGGGGGAAGGGGAAGAAAAGAAGGGGGAAAGGGAAGAAAAGAAGGGGGAAAGGGAAGAAAAGAAGGGTGGAAGGGGAAAAGAAGGGGGGGAAGGGGAAGAAAAGAAGGGGGGAAGGGGAAGATAAGAAGGGGGGAAGGGGAAGAAAAGAAGGGGGGGAAGGGGAAAAAAGAAGGGGAAAAGGAAGAAAAGAAGGGGGGGAGGGGAAGAAAAGAAGGGGGAAAGGGAAGAAAAGAAGAGGGGAAGGGGAAGAAAAGAAGGGGGGAAGGGGAAAAAAAGGAGGAAGGGAATAAAAGAAGGAGGAATGGAATAAATAAAGGGGGGAAGGGGAAAAAAAGAAGGGGGAAGGGAATAAAAGAAGAGGGGAAAGGAATAAAGGGAAAATTTAAGAGGAAAAAAAGGAAAATAAAGGAAAATGAAAAAATAATCCCCTTGGAACAGCAAATGCAGAGAATTTCTGAAGCCTCCAGCACAAGGAGCTGCAGCTAGAAGAGGTCTGGCTGGCAGACAGTTACTTTCTTTGTATGACTTCTCATATTTTCCTGCAATCCTCCATCCAGCAGGCAAAACAAAGCCAAGAACATTGCTTGTTTGTTTTTTTGCATCCAGCCTTTTGGCTGCTCGTCCAAAAAAGAGCAGCTTTTAACCCCAGTGTCACAAACGCTGCCATTCAACCTCCGGGACGTTGCCTCCTCCACATCATTTCCCCTTCGCCACCTTCTGCCTCTGCGCCGCGCAGAGCCTCGGCCGGGCACCTCCCGGGCTGCTTGGCTGCTGCAGGAGGTCCCACACACGGCCAGGCAGCAGGAGCAGGAGCTGGCAACCACCTCTCCAGGATTTTTTTTCCCTCCCCCTCTTTCCCTTTTTCCAACAGAGCTGATTCCAGCATCAATGCACAAAACCGTGCTTCAGAGCCTCACAGTGGCTCCTTGTGAGATGCACCCCGGCTCACCTCTGTGTGCCAGCAGCCTGGTCATCTGCTGGCGAATCCCAGGCTTTGGCAGCAGGAGACCCTTGAAAGCTTCAGCCACAATTTGAGGTATCACAGTATCACAGTCTCACAGTATAACTAAGGTTGGAAGAGACCTCGAGGATTGTCGAGTCCAACCTATCAACACAGACCTCCTGACTAGACCATGGCACCAAGTGCCACATCCAATCCCCTCTTGAACACCTCCAGGGATGGGGACTCCACCACCTCCCTGGGCAGCACATTCCAATGACGAACGACTCTCTTGGTGAAGAACTTTCTCCTCACCTCAAGTCTAAACCTCCCCTGGTGCAGCCTGAGACTGTGTCCTCTTGTTCTGGTGCTGGGTGCCTGGGAGAAGAGACCAACCTCTTCCCGGCTACAACCACCTTTCAGGTAGCTGTAGAGAGCAATGAGGTCACCCCTGAGCCTCCTCTTCTCCAGGCTAAGCAACCCCAGCTCCCTCAGCCTCTCCTCACAGGGCTGTGCTCCAGACCCCTCCCCAGCCTTGTTGCCCTTCTCTGGACACCTTCAAGTGTTTCAATGTCCTTCTTAAACTGAGGAGCCCAGAACTGGACACAGGACTCAAGATGTGGCCTAACCAGTGCTGAGCACAGAGCACAATGATCTCCCTGCTGCTGCTGGCCACACTGTTCCTGATGCAGGCCAGGATGCCATTGGCCCTCTTGGCCACCTGGGCACACTGCTGGCTCATATTCAGGTGGCTGTCGATCAGCACCCCCAGGTCCCTCTCTGTTTGGCAGCTCTCAGCCACTCTGACCCCAGCCTGTAGCTCTGCCTGGGGTTGCTGTGGCCAAAGTGCAGCCCCTGGCACTTGGACTTGTTGAATGCCATCCTGTTGGACTCTGCCCATCTGTCCAGTCAGTCGATGTCCCTCTGCAAACTGAACACAGGTCATATGGCCTGAGGGATTGTGGGAAACTTGGCTTTATTAGGGGGGGTGGGGGGGAAATATACCCAAACAAATGACTAAAGAACTCTCAAAAGAAGGTGTCCATGGTCTTGTGGAGGCACTCTTGTCTGATAGTGATCTCCCCAGCTAGGAGCTGCACAGCCATGGAAAACCACAGCTCTCCCAAAGAGGGGCACCAGCATGTTTCAAGGCCAGGAGTACTGTGCCCTGTGGTGAGCCCCTGCAAACGTAGAGCCATGGAATTGTTTCAGTTCAAAAATCCATTCAAGACCATCCAGCCCAACTATTCCAATGGTTTAGTACCAAGGCTGGTGCTAAACCATGGCCCCCAGCACCACAGCTCTGCCTCTTTCAATCCCCTCCAGGGATGGTGATTCAGCCACCTCCTTTGGCAGCCTGTTCCCATGTCTGGCCACCCTTTCAGGAAAGGCATTTTTTCTAATATCCAACCTAAACCTCCCCTGGTGCAATTTGAGGCCATTGCCTCTCATCCTATCACTTGACACCAGGGAGAAGAGCCCAACCCCCACCTCACTGCAGCCTCCTTTCAGGGAGCTGTAGAGAGCAATGAGGTCTCCCCTGAGCCTCCTCTTCTCCAGGCTAAACAATCCCAGCTCCCTCAGCCTCTCCTCACAGGGCTGTGCTCCAGACCCCTCCCCAGCTTTGTTGCCCTTCTCTGGACACCTTCAAGTTTCTCAATGTCCTTCTTAAACTGAGGAGCCCAGAACTGGACACAGGACTCAAGGTGCAGCCTAACCAGTGCAGTGTACAGGGGCACAATGACTTCCCTGCTCCTGCTGGCCACACTGTTCCTGATGCAGGCCAGGATGCCCTTGGCCTTCTTGGCACCCTGGGCACACTGCTGGCTCATGTTTAGGTGTCAATCAGCACCCCCAGGTCCCTCTCTGTTTGGCCTCTCTCCAGCCACTCTGACCCCAGCCTGTAGCTCTGCATGGGGTTGTTGTGGCCAAAGTGCAGCCCCTGGCACTTGGACTTGTTGAATGCCATCCTGTTGGACTCTGCCCATCTGTCCAGTCAGTCGATGTCCCTCTGCAAACTGAACACAGGTCATATGGCCTGAGTGATTGTGGGAAACTTGGCTTTATTAGGGGGGGTGGGGGGGAAATATACCCAAACAAATGACTAAAGAACTCTCAAAAGAAGGTGTTCATGGTCTTGTGGAGGCACTCTTGTCTGATAGTGATCTCCCCAGCTAGGAGCTGCACAGCCATGGAAAACCACAGCTCTCCCAAAGAGGGGCACCAGCATGCTTCAAGGCCAGGAGTACTGTGCCCTGTGGTCAGCCCCTGCAAACGTAGAGCCCTGGAATTGTTTCAGTTCAAAAATCCATTCAAGACCATCCAGCCCAACTATTCCAATGGTTTAGCACCAAGGCTGGTGCTAAACCATGGCCCTCAGCACCACAGCTCTGCCTCTTTCAAACCCCTCCAGGGATGGTGATTCAGCCACCTCCTTTGGCAGCCTGTTCCCATGTCTGGCCACCCTTTCAGGAAAGGCATTTTTTCTGATACCCAACCTAAACCTCCCCTGGTGCAATTTGAGGCCATTGCCTCTCATCCTATCACTTGACACCAGGGAGAAGAGCCCAACCCCCACCTCACTGCAGCCTCCTTTCAGGGAGCTGTAGAGAGCAAGAAGGTCTCCCCTGAGCCTCCTCTTCTCCAGGCTAAACAATCCCAGCTCCCTCAGCCTCTCCTCACAGGGCTGTGCTCCAAACCCCTCCCCAGCTTTGTTGCCCTTCTCTGGACACCTTCAAGTTTCTCAATGTCCTTCTTAAACTGAGGAGCCCAGAACTGGACACAGGACTCAAGGTGCAGCCTAACCAGTGCAGTGTACAGGGGCACAATGACTTCCCTGCTCCTGCTGGCCACACTGCTCCTGATGCAGGCCAGGATGCCATTGGCTTTCTTGGCACCCTGGGCACACTGCTGGCTCATGTTTAGGTGTCAATCAGCACCCCCAGGTCCCTCTCTGTTTGGCCTCTCTCCAGCCACTCTGACCCCAGCCTGTAGCTCTGCATGGGGTTGTTGTGGCCAAAGTGCAGCCCCTGGCACTTGGACTTGTTGAATGCCATCCTGTTGGACTCTGCCCATCTGTCCAGTCGGTCGAGGTCCCTCTGCAGAGCCCTTCTGCCCTCTAACTGACCAACATCTGCTTCCAGCTTGGTGTCATCTGCAAATTTGCTGATGACTGACTCAACCCCCTCATCCAGATCATCAATGAAGATGTTAAAGAGGATGGAGCCCAGCACTGATCCCTGGGGGGACACCACTGGTGACTGGCCACCAGCTGGTGTGCAAAGGCCTAAGAAGAGAGCCAGCAGCAGTCAGAGCTACCCATGGACAGGGGATCTACTTTTGCCCCACCTTGCTTTGACACAAAGCTCAGACAAGCCCCTTGCTGCACACAGCTGCCATGGCAGGGCTTTTACTTCCCACTCTGCAAAGGCAGCCTGGACTTTGGAACCTGAGTACCAGACTCCTGATCTCCTTCTTCCTGACGCTGCATGTGCCACCAGCCACCAATCCCAGCACCCAGTGCCATCAGCCTCTGAGGAACACATGCAGAGATGGGGTGGGGGGGAACAAAAGTAAGCCAAAGCACTGAGGGAGAACCACTTCATCCTCTGGATTTGCAAGAGGTGTTGTGGGAAGGCAGCAGTTAGGACTTCTGGGAACTGGCAGGATAAACACACAGACTCAAAGCTGTGAGGCTTCAGGTGGAGCAAAGTCCAGTTCTAATCTAACAGTCACTTCCTGGCTGGAAATCAGCAACCTCTGCACATCCCAGGTGTCCCCCCTCAAAAGCACAGACAGAAAACACTGAGCTTTGGGCTGCTTCTACCAGGGATGGCTAAAACAGGAGGGGCCCAGGGAGTCAGCTGGGGCAGGCTGACAATCCACACCTGCCTGGAGCCACAGGTGAGTGCCCCCACACAGAAGCACAGAATTGCTGTGGTTGGAAAAGAGCTCTAAGAGGATGGAGTCCAACTGTCAAACCAAGGCCACTGGCCCCATTTTGTCTTCACTTTGTTCCTTGAGCAACAGTAAAAGAGCTTCTACCCAGCACTGTGCACCACACATGGAATCACAGATGGAATGCATTGGGTTGGAAGGGACCTTTCAAGGACATCTTATCCAAACCCCCTCAGTCAGCAGGGACACCCCCAACTAGATGAGGTTGCTCAGAGCCCCACCAAGCCTGACCTTGAATGTCTCCAAAGATGGGGCCTCCACCATCTCCCTAAGCAACCCACCCAGTGTTCCACCACCCTCATAGCAAAAATCTTCCTCCTAGTCTTCAGTCTAAATCCACCCTGCCCAGCAGCCCCACAGCCGCCACTGAGTCCTCTCTCTCACCATCAAGGCAAATAGTGAGGGGGCTGCCAGGCTGGTGTCCAATAGCACCACTTACATGAGAGCAACCACATGCAACATTCTCTTCTGGCCTGGTTGAGTTCAGTTTTGACCCCATAGCACAACATCACCACCCAAAGCCATGCCCATGACCTATCTAGCTGAGCAGTGCACTGCCAGCCCACTCCTGGGTCCTGCTGGTAGCGGCATGACCAAAGGGCATCATAGAATCATAGTATCATAGTATCAGTCAGGGTTGGAAGGGACTTCAAGGATCAGCCAGTTCCAACCCCCTGTCATGCCCAGGGACACCTCACACTACAGCAGGTTGCTCACAGCCACAGCCAGCCTGGCTGCAAACACCTCCAGGGATAAGGCTTCCCTGGGCAACCTGTGCCAGTCTCTCACCACCCCCATGGGCAACAACTTCTTCCTCACATCCAATCCCAATCTACCCATTTCTAGTTTTGTTCCATCTCCCCAGTCCTATCACTCCCTGACACCCTCAAAAGTCCCTTCCTAGCTTTCTTGTAGGCCCCCATAAGACATATCCCTCCATCCTCCAGCTGTGCCACAAGCAAAGTTCACTTGTTCAAGGCAGGGATGAATCTTCCTCAGAGCACAAAACAGAATGTGATTTACTCTTTCAGTCCAGTCCTCCAGCTCCATCAGGTGCTGCTTGATGGATGGTCAGCTCCAGCCAACATTTCACACCACTTTGGCTCAATGAGCACCAACCCTGATGGCCTTCACTTCCCACACCTCCCCTGATACAAGCCAAAGGGTACCTGTGGCCTGAAGTTAACAAGACCTGAGCAACCAGCCTGACCTCAATTCAAGATGTTGAATTGCTCAAATGTGTCCAGAGAAGGGCAACCAAGCTGGGGAGGGGTTTGGAGCACAGCCCTGTGAGGAGAGGCTGAGGGAGCTGGGGTTGCTTAGCCTGGAGAAGAGGAGGCTCAGGGGAGACCTTCTTGCTCTCTACAACTCCCTGAAGGGAGGTTGTAGCCAGGAGGGGGTTGGTCTCTTCTCTCAAGCAACCAGCACCAGAACAAGAGGACACAGTCTCAAGCTGTGCCAGAGGAAGTTTAGGCTGGAGGTGAGGAGAAAGTTCTTCGCCAAGAGAATTGTTAGCCATTGGAATGTGCTGCCCAGGGAGGTGGTGGAGTCCCCATCCCTGGAGGTGTTCAAGAGGGCCCTGGATGAGGCACTTGGTGCCATGGTTTAGTAGTCATGAGGTCTGTGGTGACAGGTTGGACTGGATGATCTTTGAGGTCTCTTCCAACCTTGGTGATTCTGTGAAACGTATCCTAGTCCCCTGCAAAGAGACCCCAGTGACATTCCCCTTGCAGCCCAGGGTCGCCTCCCTGCACAGCCACATCCTGCTGCCCCTCGGTAGGACAATTAGCCTTAATCCTCGTTAGTTCTGTCCGCTTCCTTCCAATCCTGTTACCGCATTCCTCCGTGCACTCGAGCGCGGCTCGGCCGGCTCCGCCGCCCGGCGCTGACGGTGACCCCACGGTGCCTCCCGGCTCCTGACCCGGCGGAGCTCCGTGGCTCCCAAGGGCTGCAACGCTCCTGGACTAATCTATCTTCACTGATTAGTTCTTAATCGGGAAGGCAGACGTGAAGGAAGGGTCCAGATGAAAAGGGTGAAGGGGGAGGGGAGCTAAAGAGAAGAGAAAGGGCTCAGAAGGCAGCCGTGTGCTGGGCTGCATCCAGAGGAGAGTGAGCAGCAGGACGAGGGAGAGGATTCTGCCCCTCTGCTCTTGCAAGGCATCACCTGCAGCACTGCATCCAGCTCTGGGGCCCCCAACACAAGATGGTATGGAACTGTTAGAGAGGATCCAGAGGAACCCACAAAGATGATCAGAGGAATGGAGAGCCTCCCGTATGGAGTTGGGGCTGTTCAGCCCGAAGAAGAGAAGGCTCCAGGAAGACCTTAGAGCAGCCTCCCAGTACCTGAAGGGGGCTCCAGGAGAGCTGGGGAGGGACTTTTGACAAGGGCTGGGAGGCAATAGCTTTGAGCTGGAAGAGAAGAGATTGAGACTGGAGATGAGGAAGAAATTCTTGAGAGTGAGGATGGTGAGACACTGGCACAGGTTGCTCAGGGAGGCTGTGGATGTCCCCTACCTGGAGGTGTTCAAGGCCAGGCTGGATGAGGCCTTGAGCAACCTGATCTCATGGAAGGTGTCCCTCCCTATGGCTGGGGGGGTGGAACTAGCTGATCTTTAAGGTCCCTGCCAATCCAAACTATCCTATGACTCTCCAAGGCAAGGTTCCCACACACACACTTTGCTGCTTTAGCAGGCAACTGAGAAAACTTGGTCCAAAAGTAGCGTTTGAAGTCTCGCTCCTTTCATATTTATACCGTCTGAGTCGCTCCAGAAAGCCTCTGCTAAAGCAGACCAAGCTGGACTCCTACATCCACTTATTTGAGAAGTTTATTCAAGCCTTGGTTAAAGATAAACAACAGGCCTGGATGTGAAAGGACAGCAGAGCTGGGCTGCCAGAGCGGTGGGGAAGCTTCCCCCTGGCTTTGATAGCACCGAGGCACCAGATGGTATCAGCACAACCCAAAATGTTCTTAACTCCTTCCTGGAGGGGCATGGCAAAAATGCTGGGAACTTACTGCTTCTCCTTGGGAGGCATTCTTGCCATGCTGAAATTATGCAAAGGATTCAGCTCAGCAATCTCAGGCACAATCGAGGCATTTAGACCTTACTCATTAATGGCCAACAGTTTAATAGGCTGGAGCTCTAATGCCTCTGTCTGGGGGCCTGGGGGTGGTTGAGCCAAATGTGTTTAAACATATATGTAAATACACATCTCCTTCTCTGGAGAGATTCCAAACCCACCTGGACATTGCAGTCCTGGGCAAACCTCCCCCGGGTGACCCTGCTTTAGGAGAGGGGTTGGACTAGAACACAGACTGTTAGGGATCAGAAGGGACCTCCAGACATCATTAAGTCCAATTCCCCTGGTAAAAGCAGGATCACCTGGGGCAGGCCACACAGGAATGCATCCAGGTTGGAGTTTGAAAGGCTCCAGAGGAGGAGACTCCACAACCTCTCTGGGCAGCCTGCTCCAGGGCTCTATCTGCCCCCCTGTAAAGAAGTTTCTCCTCATACTGAGGTGGAATCAGCTTATACTTCTTGTTCCTTGTCCTATCACTGGGCACCACCAGAAAAAGCCTGGCCCCTTCTTCCTGACACCCACCCCTCAGATATTGATAGACATTGATCAGATCCCCTCTCAGCCTTCTCTTCTCCAGACTGAACAGCCCCAGGTCTCTCATTCTTTCTTCATAGCAGAGATGTTCAAGTCCCTGAGTCATCCTCATAACTCTGTTGGACTCTCTCCAGCAGATTCTTGTCTCAAACTGGGGGAGCCCAAAGCTGGACACAGTATTCCAGGTGAGGCCTCACCAGGGCAGAAGAGAGGGGGAAGTGAACCTCCCTAGACCCGCTGGACACACTTTTCTTGATGCCATTTGGCCCTTTTGGCCACAATGGCACATTACTGTCCCAACGGTGGGACATGATGATCTCCAAAGGTCCCTTCCAGCCCCCACCATGCTGGGAATCTGAGTGCCAGAAGAACAGAAAAGCAAGGAAAGAAAAAGAAAACACCAAAGAAAACCCCAAACAACTTGATTTGGGGAAATCCCTTACAGCTGCACTATTAATCTGTTACTGAGGGGAGGAATCACCCTCCTGTCCAAACCAAAAGTGAAATCAACCTTGATCAGGTCCCCACTGATTTCCAAAGGCAGTAAGTGCATCAATATTCCCACACCTTTCTCTGAAAGGGACGTGAAACACAGAAGTGATGAGTAACAGGACTTCACTTAGGACTCTTTAACACACCCATGGGGTTCAAGGCCAGGTTGAATGAGGCCTTGAGCAGCCTGGGCTAGTGGGAGGTGTCCCTGCCCATGGCAGGGGGGTTGGAAATGGATGATCTTTAAGATCCTTTCCAACCCAAAGTTCTGTGAATCCTTCACAAACCCGAAGTCTTTCAGAGCATAACTCTCCCAGGAGCAGCAGCACCTGCATGTCAAGACTACAAATAAGTCTTTGGGGCCTGCCGCCCTCCTTCACTTTAAAGGTGAAGGCAACACCAAGCCGGGTTCTGCACATTGGCCACAGCAAACCCACGCAGTGCTACAGGCTGGGGTCAGAGTGGCTGGAGAGCAGCCAGGCAGAAAGGGACCTAGGGGTACTGGTTAATGGTAGGTTGAACATGAGCCTGCAGTGTGCCCAGGCAGCCAGGAGGGCCAATGGCATCCTGGCCTGCATCAGGAAGAGTGTGGCCAGCAGGAGCAGGGAGGTCATTCTGCCCCTGTATACTGCACTGGTTAGGCCACACCTCGAGTCCTATGTCCAGTTCTGGGCTCCTCAGTTTAGGAAGGAGGTTGACTTGCTGGAAGGTGTCCAGAGAAGGGCAACAAAGCTGGAGGGGCTTGGAATACACAGAGAGGCTGAGGGAGCTGGGGTTGCTTAGCCTGAAGAAGAGGAGGCTCAGGGGAGACCTCATTGCTCTCTACAACTCCCTGAAGGGAGGTTGTAGCCAGGTGGGGGTTGGTCTCTTCTCCCAGGCACGCAGCACCAGAACAAGAGGACACAGTCTCAAGCTGTGCCAGGGGAGGTTTAGGCTGGAGGTTAGGAGGAATTTCTACACATAGAGAGTGATTGCCCATTGGAATGGGCTGCCTGGGGAGATGGTGGAGTCACCATCACTGGAGGTGTTCAGGAGGAGACTTGACAGGGTGCTTGGTGCCATGGGTTAGTTGATTAGGTGGTGTTGGATGATAGGTTGGCCACGATGATCTTGAAGGTCCCTTCCAACCTGGTTTATTCTATTCTAAAACCCAGGTTGGTTTTTTTTCCCCTGGGAAAAGCTGTTCTGCCAACAGATGGTTAACACATTGCCAAAGGGGAGAGACACCCCAAAAGGGAAGACGATGTGAACTTTGGGGACTTCAAATAAACACATCTCAACTAATCAATCTGGGCAATCTGTTTTCTCTTTGTGGCTTTAGGCTTTGCTGTTTTATGTTTCTTTCTCCCCACCCCCACCCCCAGTCTTTTTTTGCCTTCACTGTTTGTTTGCTTTCAATTACCCAGCCCCCTCCTTACCCCTAACCTCTGAAACTCCCTGTGCCGTCCCCACTCAGGAGGCAGGCAGCAAGGCACCAAAGCCACGCAACTGCATCTGCGAGCTGGAGGATGGTTCAGGCATCAAAAGCCCAGGGTTTTGCTCTCAAATCCAACTTGGTTTTGGTGAGTCCTCCCTTCTGGTGAGAGCAGGGCACCAGCAGTTTGGTGTCCCCTCCTCTAGGGCAGGGCTTGTTTGCCGTTTCCCAGGTCCTCAGGAGGTAGCAAGCAAAGCTTCCCAGATGTGGCTTTTACCACCTCAAGTGGAACCGCTCTGGGCTTTATGGGAGCCCTGGTTTGCAAGGTTTTATCAGATCACTGAGCTTACAAAAAAAAAAGCTTCCCTGACATGCTCAAAAGCTGCTATAAAACCTCTGAGTTCAAGGTTTATTTGGGCTAGGTGGTTGTCAACTTGAAGGAGCTCCTTGCAGACGCAAGTGATTTGTCCTTACGAGCTTTGACTGACCGGCTTGCTCCAAACCAGGCCTGCCTTCTGAGCAGAATTCCATCAACTCACTGACCAAAAGATGTGAAGGTTTTTTTGTTGTTGTTTAAGGGGGGGGGGGGGGGAAGACCCCCAAACCAAACACCACAGAGCTTGCAGCAAAAAGGAAGTTTCAATTACTTTGTGAAATCAAGCAGACAAATTAAGATCCAAGCCAACTTTATTAGCACTGACAAGCAAGTGCTGATGCCTTTGTTTCCAATGTGCACAAAACTCTGACTAAGGAGGGCTGGGTGGGGCTTGGGGTTGGATTTTTCTTCCTTCTAAACTACAGAGGGAAGGAAAAAAAAAAAGGCATATTTCTGCTTTCCCCCCCTACCCCAACATGTTTTGCTGCAGCTGGGTTTTGTAAAGGTAATCAAACCAAGGAACCTGGCACAGGGCTTCACAAAGCAGCTGATTCTTCTCTAAGCATCCACCAACATTTCCATGTGTCACTAGTGCTTCATGAAGACATTTATCCATGGAAAACACACATGAGTAAGCCTTCCCCTGCCTGCAGGGCTTGCCAAGCAGAGTAACAGAACCACAGAATGGTAGGGGTAGGAAGGGACCTTGAAAGCTCATCCAGTCCAACCCCCCTGCCAGAGAAGGATCACCCAGGGCAGGTCACACAGCAACACAGCCAGGGGGCGTTTGGAATATGTCCAGAGAGGAAGACTCCACACACCCCCGGGCAGCCTGCTCCAGGGTTCTGTCACCCTCACAGTGAAAAAGTTCTCCTTTGTGTTATGGGGAACCACCTCTGCTCCAGCTTGCATCTGTTGCCCCTTGTCCTGTCACTGGACATCACTGAGCAGAGCCTGGCTCCATCATCCTGAGGCTGGCACTTTATGTATTTAAACATTAACTAGATCAGCCTCAGTCTCCTCTTCTCCAAGCTAAAGAGACTCAGCTCCCTCAGCCTTTCCTCACAAGGGTGATATTCCATTCCCTTCATCATCTTCATGGCTCTGCACTGGACTCTCTTAACACTGCAGACAACTTCAGAACTTGAGCCAGGTTAAAGAAACTCCAGAAAATGCCAAGACAAAAGGGCCAGGTTTTCACATGCATTTTGCATCCACAAGACAAAAAGAGCCAAGACAATTTGGTTCTTACGAAGCATCTTGTGGTCTGTGGTCCAGGGGAGATTGGAGGGGACTGTGGAATCTCCTGAATGGATTCACAGAATGGTTTGATTTGGAAGGGACCTTAAAGGTCATCTAGTTCCAACCCCCTGCCATGGGCAGGGCCACTTTCCACTCACTTGGTTGCTCAATGCCAACCAACAGACCTATAAGCTGTGGTCTGAAGCTTACAATATAGGGGCTGTGCCCCCCACCATGAAAATTAATCACAGACTCAGTCTGAAAGAGTTACACTCAGACCTGCACTGCTCCTGCTGAAAGAAACAAACCAAACAAAATGGAAAGCAAACCCCTTCCAAGCCCTGGAGGGATAGAATAGATCAGGTTGGAAGAGACCTTCGAGATCGAGTCCAACTTATCATCCAACACCATCTAATCAACTAAACCATGCAACCAAGCACCCTATCAAGTCTCCTCCTGAACACCTCCAAAAATGGTGACTCCACCATGGGAGGCACCCACTCCAGCTCTGCCTTACCCTGGGCACAGCAGGCAGGGTGTCCCTCTGGAGATGCCACCACGGCACAGCCCCATGGCTGGGTCACTGCCTTCTCACCTGGGGCAACAGTGGCACTGGAATGGGAGCACAGCCCCCAGCATAGCTGACAGGCCTAGGAGGTCACCAAGAGGCATTGAGCACCTCTCCTATGGGACAGGCTGAGAGAGCTGGGGCTGTTCAGCCTGGGGAAGAGAAGGTTCCATGGAGACCTTAGAGGAGCCTTCCAAGTACCTGCAGGGGGCTGCAGGAAAGCTGGGGAGGGACTTTTGACAAGGATTTGTAGTGACAAGATGAGGGACAATGGCTTTGAGCTGGCAGAGGGGAGACTGAGACTGGAGACGAGGAGAAATTCTTTACACTGAGCTACACTCAGGCCCACACTGCTCCTGCTGAAACAAACCAAACCAAACATCTCCTCTGCCTGAAAAACCCTTGCAGAGTAAGCGGGCTGCAAGTTGGTGGGGCAGTTCTTTTCCCCCCTCCCATCAAGGACCAAGAAGTCTCACTTGCTTTGAACATAAAATTCAGTTCAAAGAGCAAGCAGACATCAATGAGACTTCAGTTCTAAGTGGGAAGTTTTCCACAACAACCTGGAGATCATTGTGGCACCAAAGGTGAGGCAGACCACTCGTGCTGCTCCACGCTGGCAGCTGCCTGCTTGTCCCCTGCGGTGCAGGATGACCTTCTCAGCTTAGACACTGGCAAAGCTCTTCCCATGGCTTAAGCCAGTTTCTGAACACTGTTTCAGCCAGGAACCTGTCCCATCAGCTTTCCCAAACAGGACTTTGAAGAAATAGAATCATAGAATTGTGAGGGTTGGAAGGGACCTCAAGGATCAGCCAGTTCCAGCCCCCCTGCCATGGGCAGGGACACCTCACACTCCAGCAGGTTGCTCACAGCCACATCCAGCCTGGCCCTAAAAACCTCCAAGGATGAGGCTTCCACCACCTCCCTGGGCAACCTGTGCCAGTCTCTCACCACCCTCATGGGGAACAACTTCCTAACATCCAATCTGCATCTCTCCGTTGCTAGTTTTGCTCCATCCCCCGCAGTGTGTGTCACCAAATCACTGCCATCAACCCAGAGACGCTCCTCCAGAGCATCACAGCCACAACCCAGATCTGAGTTGATCTGTGGGAACCCAGACTACACCTCACTACATAGCTGCACACCAGCAGCACCCAGCAAAGCAGCAGGTTTGAGGCAGGCAGCTTTTTCTCAGCCCTGCCCACCGGAGCATGAGAAGGCTTTTCTGGCTCCTTCAGTGACCCCAGCAACGCTGCCAAGCCCTGACTCCAGCCCACCAGCCCAGGACAGAAGGGAAGGCTGCTCTGCCCCATGTCTTCCTGCTGTTCATCACTGTGGAGCCAATTCCCCAGTTTCAGCTGGAGCAGAAAGAGGCACCAATTAAAGGGGTTTCAGTAGTAATTAGCCTGATGCAAACCAGGGCTGGAGAACAAAGCCCAGGTGAAGGGCTCTGGGAGGGAGAGCCAGCAGGGACTGATCATGCAGTAACTCTTCCACCACAGCTGGAGGACCAAGGCTTCTGAGCTCCCCCCCTCCCAGCTACCAAGGGCTAGCAGGACACAGAGTCATTGAATTGTTTCCTTTGGAAGAGACCTCTAAGATCATTGAGTCCAACCATCAACCTAACACCACCATGGCCACTAAACCATGTCCCAAAGTGCCATGGCCACACAGTTCTTGAACATCTCCAGGGATGGAGACTCCTCCACTTCCCTGGGCAGCCTGTTCCACTCTCTGAGAATCCTCTCAGTGAAGGATTTTCTTCTAACATCCAACCTAACCCTTCCCTGGCCCAACCTGAGGACATTTCCTCTCCTCTGATCACCTGATATGAGAGAGAGAGGGAGGAGAGACCAACCCCACCTCACTCCAACCTCATCTCAGGGAGCTGTAGAGAACAAGGAGGTCTCCTCTCAGACTCTTGTCCAGGCTAAACACCCCCACTTCCCTCAGATGCTCCTCACCAGCTCTGTTCTCCAGACCATTCACCAGCTTTGCTGCCCTGGGCTCTCTGTGGCTATCAGGTCCTAGCTTGCCAGGCCAGCACAGCAAGGCTGCATGAAAAATGAATGAGCAATCTGTGTTTTGGGGAGGAAGAACAAATTAAAATCATCATCATAGACTGCTGGCTGCAGCAGGACACCACAGCTTGACATCACTTTCCAACTTTAATGGCTCAAAAGCTCATCACAGAATGGTAGGGGTTGGAAGGGACTTCTGAAGGTCATCGAGTCCAACACCCTCCCTGCCAGAGCAGGATCACCTAAAGCAGATCACACATCCAGGTGGCCCTTGAAAGTCTCTAGAGATGGAGGGAGACTCCACCACCTCTCTGGGCAGCCTGCTGTTGCAAGAGGCAGGAAAGAACACACTGCTCAGCAGGGAAAAAGCGAGGAGGTGGCTCAGACTGAAATCCAAACAGGCCCCCCCACACCTCCGTCCCAAGGTGCCTGTTTGTAAGCAGGGGAAGGCAGCTTCATACACAAAGATGACACACCAGTGCCTGCTCCCAGGAGGAAAAGCTGCTTGTCAGCTCAACTCTGAGAAGTGCTCCTGTAAACAAGACAAACCTGCAAACCCACACCAGCAGAGCCTGAAGCATCGCAGGGAGGAAGGCAAAGCAGCAGCCCCACAGGAGACAGGGGAAGCCCAGCAACAAAACAGCCTCCAGGTGCAACTTTCCCAAGACCTTTGAAATTGGGTCAGCATGCACAGCAAAGAGCCAGGGAGGGTCAAGAGAAACTCCTTCCAGCAAGGAGCACAGCACTGGGGTTAGCCCCCTGAAAAAGAAATGGGGAGCAAACCCCTTCCAGGCCCTGGAGAGGTAGGAGGCACCCACCCCAGCTCTGCCTTACCCTGGGCACAGCAGGCAGGGTGTCCCTGTGGAGATGCCACCACGGCACAGCCCCATGGCTGGGTCACTGCCTTCTCACCTGGGGCAACAGTGGCACTGGAATGGGAGCCACCAGCATAGCTGACAGGTTTAGGAGGCCACCAAGAGGCATGGAGCACCTCTCCTATGGGACAGGCTGAGAGAGCTGGGGCTGTTCAGCCTGGGGAAGAGAAGGCTCCAGGGATACCTTAGAGGAGCCTTCCAAGTACCTGCAGGGGGCTGCAGGAGAGCTGGGGAGGGACTTTTGACAAGGATTTGTAGTGACAGGATGAGGGACAATGGCTTTGAGCTGGCAGAGGGGAGATTGAAACTGGAGATGAGGAAGACATTCTTTCCAGTGAGGGTGGTGAGACACTGGCACAGGTTGCCGAAGGAGGCTGTGGATGGTCCCTCCCTGGAGGTGTTCAAGGCCAGGGTCCCTTCCAAGCACTCCAGGACTGGGAATCTGACAATTCCCCAAGGATTTTTCATTTTATGGGGAGAAAAGAAAAAATAATGGGGCAATGGATTGAAGCTTGAGGAGGGCAGATTGAGACTGGAGGTTAGCAAGAAATTCTTTAGTGAGACACTGGAACGGGTGGCACAGGGAGGGTTTGGATGCCTCATCCCTGCAAGTGTTTAAGACCAGGCTGGATGAGGCCTTGAGCAGCCTGGGCTAGTGGGAGGCATCCCTGCACATGGCAGGGGGGTTGAAACCAGATGAGCTTTAAGGTCCCTTCCAATTCAAGGCATTCTAGGACTCTGTGACGGCTTGAACCATCCACCGCCCCTCCCAACACCGCAGCTTTTTTCTTCCCCTAGACAAACCCCCTCCGAGCCAGGACCACAGCTGGGTTTGCCAGCAAGGTTTTTACCTGCAGGAATGAAGATGTGCTTTTAAGCCCTTGGTGCTGCTCCCACCAGGCCTTCCCTGAACAGCCCAGGCATCTGTTACAGAAGCCACCGGGCTCACACAAGCGGCGCACTGTGCTCAGCCAGCAGAACGCGACCCGCGGCCAAAATCCCATCCTGCCGCTGCTGGAAACAGACTCCCAATGTATTCCCCAGCCCTGGGACCAGCAGCCTGCCAGTGTTTGTGGAAAAGGCCAGGCTGAGCCTTTCGAGCTCCCCTGGAGGAGGCGAGCAAGGGGGTGGGGAGAGCAGGGAGGCAAGATTGAGATAAGGACGCGACAAAATCAACAAGTCCTCCTCCTCCTCCGGGCCGCTCCATCTGCCCCAGCTGTGCACACCAGCCTTATCTGCTGCCAGGCTCACACGGGCACCCCTCCACCTCCTCCCCCTCACATTACCACAGAGGAATCTCAGCAGCTTTTCAACAACTTGCAAGCCACCTTCTGCACCAGTTTTGAGCAAACAGCTCTGGGGAGGCCCCACCTGGAGTACTGCCTCCAGGTCTGGAGCCCCTATTACAAGAGGGATGTGGAGGTGCTGGAAGGTGTCCAGAGAAGGGCCACGAGGATGATCAGAGGGCTGGAGCACCTCTCCTATGAGGACAGACTGAAGGAGTTGGGGCTGTTCAGTCTGCAGAAGAGAAGGCTCCCAGGTGACCTCATTGTGGCCTTCCAGGATCTGAAGGGGGATACAGGAGGGCTGGGGAGGGACTGCTCAGGATCTCAGGCAGTGATAGGACTAGGGGGAATGGAATGAAGCTGGAGGTGGGGAGATTCAGGCTGGAGGTGAGGAGGAAGTTCTTCCCCATGAGAGTGGTGAAGCCCTGGAATGGGTTGTCCAGGGAGGTGGTTGAGGCCCCAGCCCTGGAGGTGTTTAAGCCCAGGCTGGACGAGGCTGTGGCCAGGCTGATCTAGTGTGGGGTGTCCCTGCCCATGGCAGGGGGGTTGGAACTAGATGATCCTTGTGGTCCCTTCCAACCCTGACTGATACTATGGAACAGGGACACCAGGCAAAGGACACAGCTGCAGAGGTGGACAGGAGGCAACCTCAGCCTTTTGTAGATGGTGTGGTGGGTTGAAAATTCCTTCCCCCCCACAGGAAATTCCACCTCAACATGAGGGAAAAACTTCTTTAGTGTGATGGTGGCAGAGCCCCAGAGCAGGCTGCCCAGAGGGGTTGTGGAGACTCCTTCTCTGGAGACTTTCAAGACCTATCTGGATGTGTTCCTGTGTTACCTGCCCTAGGTGACCCTGCTTTGGCAGGGGGATGGACTTGATGATCTCCAGAGGTCCCTTCCAACCCCTACCAATCCTGTGATTCTTTCAAACTCAATCTTTCCAACCCCCACCATTCCTTGATTCTTTGAAACCACCTTTTTGGTTTCCTTACCCTCCCTTCCTGCAGCCAGCAGCAGACCCTACACCCACCCAGGGAGGTTCCTTTCCCTCTAACCAGCAAAGGCTCACATTTTCTTTGGGAAAGGCAAGTTTGGGAGACCTCAGCCCCAAGCTGCATAGGGGCTGCCCACCCAGAGACCTGGACTGTGATTCCCTTTCTGCACAAGCCCAGCTGCTGTGCACAACAGCTTCAACAGGGGTGAAAAAACAACAAGCCCAGCTGAGAGCAACTTAGCATGCCAGGGGACCAGCAACTGCATCCAGGTTTTTGCTGGCAAGCATCAAAGAGGTTTATTAACCTGGGAGGGACGGGAGGAGACTGAGTGCAAACAAGACCTTTGCCATCCACCACCCGGGCAGTACCATCCCAAATCCACTGGCAGGAAGGCAAACAGCCGCTGGCAAGCTGTGTCCCCCAGGGAAAGGGAGGGTTGCTGAGAAGGATGGGCTGCACAGTCCTCCCCAGGCAGATAAGGGGCTCCCAGCCCCTCCTCACAGCTGTTGCTGCTGTGCTGTCCCAGCTGCCTCCCTCGGCACAACCACTCTATAAAAAGGCCAGCGGCTAAAAACAGCCTGGAGGAGAGGTGGGAAGCAGGGAGGCACTCAGTGAGTGACCTGCAGGTGACACAAAGCCATGCTGGCAGGGCTGAGACAAGGCTTCAGAGCCAGGTGGCATTCCTGCGTGGGCTGGGTGTCTCCAGGGGACGACTGGGCTGTGAGCAGAGCCACTTCCCACTGCGAGGATGAACGTCCTGGGGAGTCTATAATCACTGGGTTGTTTGGGTGGGAAAAGCCCTCTAAGATCAGCCAGTCCAACCAGCAACCCAAGGCCACCACAGCCCGCACTAAACCATGTCCTGAAGCACCATGGCCACAGGTTTCTTGAACAGCTCCAGCAGGAGTCACCAGGATAAAAGAGACAGCACCCTGAGAAGCACCTGTGGGGAAGCAGGGGGAAGCCATGCTGGTTCTAATCAAGAGGCCTGGGGCTCACAGATCAATGCAGGGACAGGGCAGAAAGCAGAGAGAGGGCAGGAATCCAGGAGCTAGCAGTGTCCCATCCTTCATCACCAAAAGGACAGGCATGGATGGAAGAAGCACAGCCTCCCAGCCTGGACATCCTGGGACAAAAGCCCAAGCTACTACTGTCTCCATGGGACAGCAATGTGCCCTTGTGGCCAAGAGAACCAATGGTGTCCTGGGGTGCATCAAGAAAAGTGTGGCCAGCAGGGCTAGGGAGGTTCTTCTTTCCCTCTACTCTGCCCTGGTGAGACCACACCTGCAATCCTGTGTCCAGTTTGGGGCTCCCCAGTTCAAGAGAGACAGAGATCTGCTGGAGAGACTCCAACAGAGCCACAAGGATTATTAGGGGACTTGAACATCTCCCCAGTGAAGAGACACTGAGAGCCCTGGGGCTGTTTAGTCTGGAGAAGGCTGAGATGGGATCTGATCAATGTCTATCAATATCTGAGGGGTGGGTGTCAAGTGGAGGGGGCCAAGCTCTTTTGGGTAGTGCACAGGAATAAGACAAGGAACAATAGGTTCAAGCTGGAACATGAAAGATTTCACCTCACCATGAGGAGAAACTTCTTTACAGTGAGGCTGCTGGAGCCTTGGAACAAGGCTGCCCAGAGAGGTTGTGGAGTCTCCTGCTCTGCAGCCTTTCCAAACCCATCTGGATGCACTCCTGTGCAGGCTACCCTGGGTGATGCTGGACTCAATGATCTCTGGAGGTCCCTCCCAACCTCTAATGTACTGTGGGACTGAAGCCTTGAAGCATCACCCAAGCCCCCAATGAAAAGAAGAACATTTTCAAGCCTGTCACAGCCTTGGAGACAGCCCCCCCTCCCCTCCCTGCTATTTTTGCAGGGTGACATTTTTTCCAAAACAGAGTGTTTTGCAATCCTTGAGCAACCCTTTCCTTTTCCAATAAAAAGTGAAATTCCCTTCATTCCCTGCCGGCCCAGACGCGCAACCACAAGGTACAACCACACCAGCTCCCAATCCACCCACCCTGCAGACAGCCACGTCACTGCCCTCTCTCCCAGGGCTCCCGTGCTGGGCTGGCACCAGGGCAGGTCTGGCTGCCCTGAAGAATTCACAGAAGAATTGGGAAAGGTTATATTTTAACTTGAACCAGCTTAGCTTGTCCTCTGAACCCGGCTCCTGGAGTGGAGGCTTTTCGCTTCCAGCTATTTAGCTTTCCAAGTGTGCTGCTTTTGCCATAACTTGTTTCCCCCCAAAAAAAGAATCCTAGAATTGTCAGGGTTGGAAGGGACCTCAAGGATCAGCCAGTCCCAACCCCCCTGCCATGGCCAGGGACACCTCACACTACAGCAGCTTGCTCACAGCCAGCCTGGCTGCAAACACCTCCAGGCAGGAGGCTTCCACCACCTCCCTGGGCAACCTGTGCCAGGCTCTCACCACCCTCATGGGGGAAAACTTCTTCCTAACATCTAATATCAATCTACCCATTTCTAGTTTTGCTCCATTCCCCCCAGTCCTATCACTCCCTGACATGCTACAAACTCCCTCCCCAGCTTTCTTGGAGCCCCTGGCAGATCCTGGAAGGCCACAATTAGGTCTCCTCAGAGCCTTCTCTTCTCCAGACTGCACAACCCCAACTCCCTCAGTCTGTCTCCATAGCAGAGCAGCTCCAGCCCTCTGCTCATCCTCGTGGCCCTTCTCTGGACACCTTCCAGCACCTCCAGATCCTTCCTGGCACAGAGGCTCCAGAGCTGGACACAGAGCTCCAGCTGTGGTCTCAGCAGAGTGGGGCAGAGGGGCAGAATCCCCTCCCTGGCCCTGCTGGCTCTGCTTCTCTTGCTGCAGCCCAGGCTGTGGTTGGCTCTGTGGGCTGCAAGTGCTCACTGCTGGTTCCTGTTGAGCTTTTCATCCACCAGCACCCCCAAGTCCTTTTCTCCAGGGCTGCTCCAGGGCTGCCAGTCCCTGCCCAGACTCTATCAGTGCTTGAGATTGCCCCAACCCAGCTGCAGGACCTCGCACTTTGTCTCACTGAACTTCATGAGGCTGGCTTGGGCTCACCTCTCCAGCCTGTTAAGATCTCTCTGGATGGATCCCTTCCCTCCAGCTTAACATCTCAAAATATTTATATATATAGAGAGATATATATCTATCTATATATATATCCATATATCTGTATGAATTTTACTGAAAAGCCAAGAAGCAGAAGCTGATCTCTTTCCCACAGCAACAGAAGTATTTCCAGGACCTAACAAAGGCACAGGGAAAGTAGCTCGAGACCAAAAATGCCACTGAGGCCAACAAAGAGGCTTGCTCTGAACAAAATGAGTATGGATCAAATCCCAGGGAAAGGGATTTCATGGCTCAGTCCTCCTATGCAAGCTGCCCAGTAGTTTCCCAAACTGCCAGTCCAAAGGCAACAAGCAGTAAAACTTCCCTTCTGTGGTCACTCAAGACACACATCTGGTACCAGGAGCCACCCTTTAAAATCAAAGAATAACAACAAAAAACATATTGAAAACGTTTGTGGAAGAAACATCACCTAGGAACTAAGTGGGACTGAGCCACTGGATCCCAGAAGACACACAGCATAGAATCAATAAGGTTGGAAAAGACCTCAGAGATCATCAAGTCCAACCTGTCACCCAACACCTCCTGACAACTAAACCATGGCTCCAAGTGCCACATCCAATCCCCTCTTGAACAGCTCCAGGGATGGTGACTCCACCACCTCCCTGGGCAGCACATCCCAAAGGCCAATCTCTCTTTCTGGGAGGAACTTCCTCCTCACCTCAAACCTATACTTCCCCTGGCACAGCTTGAGACTGTGTCCTCTTGTTCTGGTGCTGGCTGCCTGGGAGAAGAGATCAACCCCCACTTGGCTACCACCTCCCTTCAGGTAGTTGTAGACAGCAATAAGATCTCTTCTGAACCTCCTCTTCTCCAGACTCTTCTCCAGCAGCCCCAGCAGCACACATCAGAGGCTCACAGGATGTCAGGGGTTGGAAGGGACCCAAAGAGATCATCCAGTCCAGCCCCCCTGCCAGAGCAGGACCACAGAATCCCGCACAGGTCACACAGGAATGCATCCAGACAGGCCTTGAAAGTCTCCAGGGGAGGAGACTCCACAACCTCTCTGGGGAGCCTGTTCCAGTGCTCTGTGACCCTGAGTGCCTGGATGCAGCTGGCAGAACACAAGGGGTTAAAACTGGTGGTGGGCTCATGCAGCAGGAGCACGAAGGGCAGATGAAAAAAAAACAAGAAAGGAAGCCTCTGAAATCAGGAATTCTGCCAGTTTTTACCCCTGATAAATCCACATTCCAGTCTGTCAGCTATCTTGTTATCCCCAGAGCTGCTGAAGTGTCTTTGGCTGCAACTATGCATGACTCCAGTTTTGAGTAATGGAAATAAAGTCTGTGCCTTGCAACTGCAGCCTTCCTTTCCCAACCCCAGGATAAAAGCAACAACAACAACAAAAATCCACCACCCCCCAACACAAAACAGCAAAGGGCGAGCAGGAGGAGATCCTAGAGCGGCTCAGGGGCTCGGCAGAGAGAAGCTGGAAAGCTGCTCACCCCCTACACCATCTCCCAAGCCTGCCTGGGGGAAGGAAGGAAGCATGTCTGGAAGTTGGGAAGGGGATGGTGCCAAGTTGTAGGCTGATGGGAGCAGCTTTTTGTTGCCTGTGATGGCAAACAAACAAATGCTCCCCCAGCTCCACAGGTCCAGCCTCGGACCTGCCAAACATTTGGAAGCAGGATTGTAAAATTAAACAAAGCTATCATTTACAGGAAACCCTGCCCCCTCCTCCCCCCCCCAGTACAAATTATAGACTTGTTAAGTTTATCTGGCAGGGCCTTGCCCCTGAGTGCTATATAATTATTCCTAAATCTTTCAGGGAAGAATGCAAATATTTTAAAGCCGTAATTCATTGACGAGGAGGAAGTCTCCTTTAACCTTCCCTGCATATTTTAATGCCTAAAAATTAACCCCTACAAGCCACAACTATTTTGCAGCATCCTATGGAGCTGGCAGACCTAGTCCTGCTTTTGGCAAGGCTGGCAGCAAAAGATGCCCAAGAGCACCAGGCTCACCCAGCATCCTATGCATCCTATGCAGCTGGTAGACCCAGACCTGCTTTTGGCAATGCTGGCAGCAAAAGCTGCCCAGGAGCACCAGCCTCACCCAGCATCCTATGCATCCTATGGTGCTGGCAGACCCAGACCTGGTTTTGGCAAGGCTGGCAGAAAAAGCTGCCCAGGAGCACCAGCCTCACCCAGCATGCTATGCAGCTGGCAGACCCAGTCCAGCTTTTGGCAAGGCTGGCAGCAAAAGCTGCCCAGGAGCACCAGCCTCACCCAGCATCCTATGCATCCTATGGTGCTGGCAGACCCAGTCCAGCTTTTGGCAAGGCTGGCAGCAAAAGCTGCCCAGGAGCACCAGCCTCACCCAGCATCCTATGCATCCTATGGTGCTGGTAGATACAGACCTGCTTTTGGCAAGGCTGGCAGCAAAAGCTGGTCAGGAGCACCAGGCTCACCCAGCATCCTATGGAGCTGGCAGACCCAGACCTGCTTTTGGCAAGGCTGGCAAAAGATGCCCAAGAGCACCAGGCTCACCCAGCATCCTATGCAGCTGGCAGACCCAGACCTGCTTTTGGCAATGCTGGCAGCAAAAGCTGCCCAGGAGCACCAGCCTCACCCAGCATCCTATGCATCCTATGGTGCTGGCAGACCCAGACCTGGTTTTGGCAAGGCTGGCAGAAAAAGCTGCCCAGGAGCACCAGCCTCACCCAGCATGCTATGCAGCTGGCAGACCCAGTCCAGCTTTTGGCAAGGCTGGCAGCAAAAGCTGCCCAGGAGCACCAGCCTCACCCAGCATCCTATGCATCCTATGGTGCTGGCAGACCCAGTCCAGCTTTTGGCAAGGCTGGCAGCAAAAGCTGCCCAGGAGCACCAGCCTCACCCAGCATCCTATGCATCCTATGGTGCTGGTAGATACAGACCTGCTTTTGGCAAGGCTGGCAGCAAAAGCTGGTCAGGAGCACCAGGCTCACCCAGCATCCTATGGAGCTGGCAGACCCAGACCTGCTTTTGGCAAGGCTGGCAAAAGATGCCCAAGAGCACCAGGCTCACCCAGCATCCTATGCAGCTGGCAGACCCAGACCTGCTTTTGGCAAGGCTGGCAGCAAAAGCTGCCCAGGAACACCAGCCTCACACAGCATCCTATGCATCCTATGGAGTTGGCAGACCCAGTCCTGCTTTTGGCAAGGCTGGCAGCAAAAGCTGGCCAGCAGCACCAGCCTCACCCAGCATGCTCACCCCCTTGCAGAGTGGTTCTAAAGCTGCACCAGGGCTGGTTTGGACAAGCACTGTGCCAGTCAGGATGCTCCCCACGTCGGAGCCTTCCCAGTCAGGGAGGCTTTTCAGGGCTGGTTTTGGAGCAGCACCCTGCTGGAGCCTTCCCAGTAAGGGAGGTTTCACAGAGACAGTTTGGAGCAGCACTGTGCCAGCCAGACTGCTCCCCGTGCCGGAGCCTTCCCAGTCAGGGAGGTTTTCAGGGCTGCTTTGGAGCAGCACTGTGCCAGCCACGCTGCCCCTTCCCAGCAAGGGAGGTTCTCAGGCTGCTGAAAAGGCTGGCTGTTCTTGCAGGGCTTAGCAAAAAAAACCAGCATAAAGGAGCCTTTAATAAAGTGGAGGGCTGGAGGTATGTGGAGTTTTGCTCCACACAGGACCTTTGGACCAAGATCTCCACGTCCTTTTGGCAGGCTGGATTTTCACTGTGCAGAACCAGCCCTGAGGCCCAGCCTTTCCAGCCTCCTCTACACACCAAGCCACAGCTCTCCAGCTAGCCCAAATTAACTCATGTTAATTAGCAGAAGACCTCTGGCTGAGAGTACTGCCACCTTTCCCCACCTTTGGTTTCCAAAGGAGAACCACCCAACGGGAGTGGAGCCCTTGATCTGCCCCTGGAGGCAAATTGTTCAAGGCACATTTCTAAAGATATGGTCAGCAGCAGCCAAAGAGGAGAGGGTCTGCATCCCTTGGGACAGAGAAGTGGCACCTGCAAAGCCATGCATGCAGCCTCCCAGCAGCACCCACTACCCCAGGGGAGCTCATCCTGCTCTGGAGCAGCACAGCTGTGCCCCCAGGATCAGCTGTGCCAACCGTGCCCTGCCTGGCAGTACAGGAGAGCTGCTCTGAACCCACAGCACACCTGCTGTGAAGCTGAAAAGGAAAACACAAAGAACCAAGCCAAAGGCAGCCTTGCCTTTCCAAAAGGTAGCACCCATGCTATTGTGCTCTGCCCCAGTGCCATCATTTATTTAAGAGCAGCTCAGCAGTGGGTGCCATCCCCTTCCCGCTGCTTGGCATTTCCTTGGCACTGTTGCTCCAAAGCCAGGATCATAGAATGGTAGGGGTTGGAAGGGATCTCTAGAGATCATCAGGTCCAACTATCCTGCCAAAGCAGGGGCACCTAGGGCTGCACACAGAAACACAGCCAGATGGAGCTTGAAAGTCCCCAGAGAAGGAGACTCCACAACCTCTCCGAGCAGCCTGCTCCAGGGCTCCAGCACCCTCACAGGGAAGTTTTTACCTCCTGCTGGGGAGGGCAGGTGCTGGCAGCCTGTCCTACAGCAATGCCACCCTTCACAGTTATTACAACATGGGAAGCAAACAAGTAGCTCTACGAAGGGTAGGCTGCAGCAGCTAATCCAGCAGCTTCCTATACACGAGCAACACCCAGGACAGACATCGACCATCACAGACTGGTGCTTCTGATGTGGTGGATCTTCAAGGTTAAAGGACCTGGTTGTCTCTCCTGGTGCAAGCAGGTCAGCAGATTCTCTTCCTTGCAAATAGATAAATCCTAGAGCTTTTAGTACAAAGACAAGCACTGTACCAAGCAACCACCCAAAGTGGATTTAAACCCAACTCCACTAAGATGGCACAGCACTACACACTGCCACGATGATCCTAACCGGGCCCAAGACAACCTCATGAGGTTCAACAAGACCAAGGGCAAGGTCCCGCAGCTGAGGCAAGGCAAACCAAAGCACCGATATAGGCTGGGCAGGGACTGGCAGCCCTGGAGCAGCCCTGGAGAGAAGGACTTGGGGATGCTGGGGGATGAAAAGCTCAACAGGAGCCAGCAGTGAGCACTTGCAGCCCAGAGAGCCAACCACAGCCTGGGCTGCAGCAAGAGAAGTGTGGCCAGCAGGGCCAGGGAGGGGATTCTGCCCCTCTGCCCCACTCTGCTCAGACCACAGCTGGAGCTCTGGGTCCAGTTCTGGAGCCTCTGTGCCAGGAAGGATCTGGAGGTGCTGGAAGGTGTCCAGAGAAGAACCACAAAGATGAGCAGAGGGCTGGAGCTGTTCTGCTATGAGGACAGAGTGAGGGAGTTGGAGCTGCTCAGTCTGGAGAAGAGAAGGCTCCCAGGAGACCTAATTGTGGCCTTGCAGTATCTGAAGGGGGCTTCAAGAAAGCTGGGGAGGGAGTTTTGAGGGTGTCAGGGAGTGATAGGACTGGGGGGAATGGAGCAAAACTAGAAATGGGGAGATTGAGATTGGATGTTAGGAAGAAGTTGTTCCCCATGAGGGTGGTGAGACTGGCACAGGTTGCCCAGGGAGGTGGTGGAAGCCTCCTGCCTGGAGGTGTTTGCAGCCAGGCTGGATGTGGCTGTGAGCAAGCTGCTGTAGTGTGAGGTGTCCCTGGGCATGGCAGGGGGGTTGGAACTGGCTGAGCCTTGAGGTCCCTTCCAACCCTGACAATTCCATGAAACTGCCACAGTGGTCTTCTAGAAGCTGTCCCAGTGATGCAAGCCCCCTTCCCTTCCCCTCCTTGGCAACAACCAGCTGTGAGCTCCCACGCCTGGAGCTGGGGAAGGGAGGCCAGGCCAAGCTCACAGCCCTGGCGCCGCCTCCCCGCCCTGGCGCAAGCACTGCAGAGTGTAAACCCAAACCAGCAGTGATTGCAGGAGAAGAAAGCAATCTCATTACCAGAGCTAATGAAAGCCAACCACAATTATCATGTAAACAGCCCTGAATCATTAGCAGACACTATCAAAGCCATTTTTGCCCCCACTGAGAAGGGAAGCCTACAGTCCTGTGGCACCCTCAGCTCTGCCTCCAAACTGAGCCAAAACTCAGGAGGAAGCCTGTTTGTGTCCCTCCAGTTCAACCCAAACCAGTGGCACCACTCTGACCTCTGATCTGCATGCCAGGTTTCTGCCAGCTGCTTGCTCTGCTCCCAGTATCTCTGCACCAGCACTGCCCCTGGTGCCTCGCTGCCTGGGTGCCACTGGGCACCCTCTGCTTCCCCAAACCTGCCAGCCCCAAGGTTAGCAGATGGGCAAACTAAATGAAATCCACCCTGCACAGCTCAGGGCAAAAGTAAAGCCTGCCCAGTTGCCCACATGGAGCTGTCAAGAGAATGATTTTCCATCAGGCCTATAACTATGCTCATGCCTTTGATCACATAAATGCCCTCCTCCCATGGGAAGGGGCCAAGGCAAGCCAGGGAGGGTGCAGGAGGTTATTTTTTCCCCTCCCTTATTGCTATCACAGCAAGTCTGTCCCTATCACAAATTTCTTCCTAATAGCACTCACTACAGCTGGGCCAAGCTGCTTGCTCTTTAATCTTGCTGGAGGGGGAAGGGAGGGAGGGGGTGAAAATTTCTCTCTCAAACAAACAAGCAAGCAAGAGCCCTTGTAAAGAAAACACTGCCAGCCACTTGCCTATCAAGACACTCAAATGAGATCCTTGTGTTTGTAGGAAAAGCCAAAAACACACCAAACAACAACCTGCATGTCAGCCCAGTAAAAATCCTGCCTCTGCCTTCAGGTTCCAAGAATGCTGAATCAAAACAGGCTCTGCTCTTTAAGAAGAGGAAGAGTACAAGGGAGGAAAAAAAAACCCAACCAAAAAGTTTGTATTAAACCCCATGTAATCTTTTGAAAACAGCATTATTAGAACCTGGAGCACCAGCCAAGAGTGATTTATCACCCCCTGTCATCACAGCCTGCAATACAGGGCTTTTTATACCAAACTGTCAATGCTACCATGCTGAAGTCCCAGCTCATAATGTCTTAAAGCTGGCCCTTCAGTGCCAGCAAATCCGCCAAACCCCAGAGATTTGGGGGTCTGGGGCAATGCTGCTCCTCCAGTAGAGCCTCTGAAACATCCAGGGATTTGGGGGTCCAGGGCACTGCTGCTTCTCTCTCAGAGCCTCTGCAAGCCTCAGGGATTTCGGGGTCTGGGGCACTGCTGCTCCTCCAGTAGAGCCTCTGAAACATCCAGGGATTTGGGGGTCCGGGGCACTGCTGCTTCTCTCTCAGAGCCTCTGCAAGCCTCAGGGATTTGGGGGTCCGGGGCACTGCTGCTTCTCTCTCAGAGCCTCTGCAAGCCTCAGGGATTTGGGGGTCTGGGGCACTGCTGCTTCTCTCTCAGAGCCTCTGCAAGCCTCAGGGATTTGGGGGTCTGGGGCACTGCTGCTCCTCTCTTAGAGCCTCTACAAGCCTCAAGGATTTGGGGGTCTGGGGCACTGCTGCTCCTCTCTCAGAGCCTCTGCAAGCCTCAGGGATTTGGGGGTCTGGGGCATTGCTGCTCCTCTCTCAGAGCCTCTGAAAGCCTCAGGCATTTGGGGGTCTGGGGCACTGCTGCTCCTCTCTCAGAGCCTCTGTAAGCCTCAGGGATTTGGGGGTCTGGGGCACTGCTGCTCCTCTCTTAGAGCCTCTGAAAGCCTCAGGGATTTGGGGGTCTGGGGCACTGCTGCTCCTCTCTCAGAGCCTCTGCAAGCCTCAGGGATTTGGGGGTCTGGGGCACTGCTGCTCCTCCATTAAAGCCTCTGCAACATCCAGAGACTTAGGGATCTGGGCCTCCTCCATCAGAGCCTTTGCCAGGGGACCAGCAGCGTAGGGCGATGTGACCCGACGCCAAGCACCCAGCACACTACTTCCAAGCAGGAGGATGTTGTAAGTCAGTGTGGGTAAACAATTCCCCGAAGGTTAGTTCAGCTTCTTTCCAAAGGAAAGTCAAGAGGCTGGAAAGGCTTTTAGGCTTTAAACTACCATTTTCCAGTGCAGAAAGGGTTCCCTCAAAAGGCTGTGCCACGAGGTGCCCGAGCAGTCAGAGCTCTCTGCAGAGAGGGAAAAAAAAACCCCAACAGACACCCTGACATTTTGGGGTTTCCTGTTGAAGTTGTTAACTCCAACTCCAATCACCAGCAGTTCCTAGAATAGGACTACAAAACCACAAGAGGTTAAAAGTGACTGCACATGTACTAACCTAAGCGTGACACTCTCCCTCCCCCCCACCCCCAGGAAAGGAGCAGCTATTGGGTGTTGTGGCTCTCTAGAAACTCAATTAGCAAAGCCAATTTCCTATGAGCATTGAAAAAAAAAACCAACCACCAAAACCCAGCAAACAAAGGGGGGGAAGGGGGGGAAACCCACCCCAAACAAACAAAAAGAGGCAGCAACAAGGCTGACAATGTGCAAGGGGCACATCTGCCTCCCCCCAAAGCTGCAGGCTGTGTGCGAACGGTGCCTGTGCCCGCAAAAATGCTGAAACATACTTGAAACATTTCATCATTGTTTGCTCCCATCTGAGTCTGCTTAAAACCCAGACGAGCCTCAGCTTCCAAATTGGAAACACTGAGAGAGAGAGAGATTCCTTCAAAAGCCTTTGCTCAGGGCAGATCCTCTCTGCTGACCTGTACCTTTCCTACCCTCAAACGGAGCCAAGTCCCTCAGCCAACGCACGCGTCCCAGACCGCCGGACGCTGAATTACCTCAAGTCACAGAAATCCTGAGTGGAAAAGACTGGAAGTGAACAGATCCCTCTCTCTTGTTTTGCTTAAAAGATGAACAAAAAATTAAAAAGAGAAGCATTTCTTGGAAAAAGGAGGGAGAAAAAAAAAGGAAATAAGAATCAGGCAATGTCTTACACAGGCAAAGAGCAGACAGGAACTGCACAAGGTGAGCAGCAGCAGCCCTTTCACGCTTCAAGTACTGGGTTCAGTATTGGGCCCTCAGTCCAAGAAGGACATTAAGGGGCTGGAGGGTGTCCAGAGAAGCCGGGGAAAGTGTTTGGAGAACAGGGCAGCTAATGGAACTAGCCTAGAAGTGTTCAAGGGTAGGTTGGACACAGCCTTGCGCAACCTGATCTAGTGGAAGAGGTCCCTGCCCACGGCAGGCAGGTTGGAACTAGATGGTCTTTAAAGTCTCTTCGAATTCAAACCATTCTGTGATTCTATGAACTGGGGGTTTTCAGTCTGGAGAAGAGGAGGCTGAAGGAAGACCTTCATTGCTCTCTACAACTACTTGAAAGGAGTTCAAAGCCAGGTGGGTGTTGGTCTCTTCTCCCCAGTAACAAGTGATAGAATAAGAGGCCTCAAGTTGCACCAGGGGAGGGTTATGCTGGATCTTAGAAGAAATCTCTTCACTGAAAGGCTTCCCAAAGACTACAACAGGCTGCCCAGGGAGGTGGTGCACTCCCCATCCTTGGAGTTGTATCACAGAGGCAGAGATGTGGTGCTGAAGGACATGGTTTAGCACCAGCCTTGGTAGAGAGAGAATGGTTGGACTTGATGATCTTAAAGGGCTTTTCCAACCAAAGCCATTCCGTAGTCCTATGAAGGAAGCACTACAATCCTAACTTCACACTACAATCAACACTGGGCAGCCTTTAACAAGAATAAACCAAACCAGGTTGGAAGAGACCTTCAAGATCATTGCGTCCAACCCATCAACCAATCCAACACCACCTAAACAGCTAACCCATGGCACCAAGCACCCCAACAGAGGCTGATCCCATCAGCAGGCACACACACACTTCTCAAGAACCATCTCCACCCTTACAAGCACCAGACTTTGCCAGGAAGGTGAGATACCACTGCCCTTGGGGACCACAACCCCTTCCCCATCCCACCTCACCCCTCTTCCAGGCCCCACAGGGACATTAGATAAACCCAAACCAGTGAGGAAGAGAAGCCTACTATGGCCATGGCCATTTGCAAACAGAAAGCACCATTCTAAGAAAACCCACTAAGAGCAACACCCTTGCAGGGCCAAATAACCTGCTGATAGCCTACCACACATCTGAAACCTCTCTGACATCTCCTCACCAGCTCCATTCTTCCCATCACACTGCTTTTATCCAAGTACCATTCCCACACCAGGAAAATGCAACCAAGAACGAAAACAAACAAAAAACAACCCAGAACAAACACAGTGCTTCAGCCACAGCCTCTGCAGGGTAAAGGGGGGGGGAAAAGAACAACCCACCCACAGACAGCCCAAAAATCTCTGCTACAAAGGCCAAAGAGTTTTGTGAAACACTGCAATTTTTAAAGTGAGAAGCAGGGAAGATGGGCTTAAAAAAACCCCACAATAATCCCCTTTTGAATTAAAAGGCTTGGAAAGTGGCTAAATAAACAAATAATGAATGCAATTAGCAGCTTTCTTCCCAAGATGCACAAATCCCAGCACCCAGCACAAATTGCTTCTTCCAGGGCACCAGTGAGTTTGATGGGGGGGGGGATATCTTGGAGCACAGAAAGTAATTTAGGTAGCAAGGGGGAAAAAGAAATAAAAAGAAACAGTTTTGCAGGGTCTTCACATTGCTTAGCAATGAGAGAAGGAAGTTATCTTCATAATCTCCAAAGAAAGAGAAAGCAGGAGGAATGCGAGGAATGCGAGGAGGTTATTGCCCCGGAGACCGAGGCTGGCAGCCCGAGGAGATGCACACCCTGACCTCTTTGGCTAACAAGAATTTCCTCCCCCAGAAGAAAAAGAAAAAGCAGGCAGAACAAAAGCAAAGAATCAGGTCCTGGAGGGTTGCTCCTTTTCTGGAAGGAGGTGGAGGATTTTAGCAGATGGGATAATCCTGATGCTCCTTGTTGGTGCTGCCCAAACCTCCAGTTTAGGGAGGAGAGAGGTGTGAGGGACTGCACCTCCATACCCTCACAGGATCACAGGCTCACAGAATGTTAGGGGATGGAAGGGACCCAAAGAGATCATCAAGTCCCACCCCCTGCCAGAGCAGGACCAGAGAATCCAGCACAGGTCACACAGGAATGCATTCAGACAGGCCTTGAAAGTTTCCAGAGGAGGAGACACCACAAGCTCTCTGGGCAGCCTGCTCCAGGCCTCTGTGACCCTTACAACAAAGAAGTTCCCCCTTATGTTGAGGTGGAATCTCCTGTGCTGCAGCTGACATCCATTGCTCCTTGTCGTATGACAGGGAGTAAGTGAGCAGAGACTGTCCCCTCCCTCCTGACACCCAGCCCTCAGATATTTATAAACATTTATTAAATCCCCTCTAAGTCTTCTCTTTTGCCTCATGTCCATAGAAGTCCCATAGGCAGCACCCCTGGCCTTAAACAGGTACACATGGAGGGGACAGGAGGCGAGAACCACATGTTTAACACCTCTTGAGAAGCACTGGCAGTCCCCCATCCACACAGGCTCCAGGGTGCTTCCAGGGCTGGCAAGCCACTCACTGAACATAACCAGGATGAAGGGGTCTGCACAAGCCACCAGCTAACACCACACAACAGGCTAACACCACGGACATCACCACCTTAACCTGGAACCCTCTGTCACAGAGGTCCCAGCCCACCTGGGCAGATGCCATCATGCCTCCAAAACAGATGATGCTAGTCTGGGACCTTGGCCCATTATAGGCATCTACAATAGGTGCATTGCTTGCATGCAGTAGCAGTACTTCAGTCTGAACTTCCTTAGCTCTGCAGGTATCAAACACCACTGTGGAAGGGAGAGGCAGAGACTCCCCTTTGGGGACAGGCTAGGGGAGTTGGGGCTTTTCAGCCTGGAGAAAAGAAGGCTCTGAGGCGACCAGTACCTGGAGGGGGCTACAGGAGAGCTGGAGAGGGACTTTTTGACAAGGGCTTGAAGTGCTAGGATCATAGTATCATAGTATCAGTCAGGGTTGGAAGGGACCACAAGGATCATCTAGTTCCAACCCCCCTGCCATGGGCAGGGACACCCCACACTAGATCAGGCTGGACAGAGCCTCACCCAGCCTGGGCTTAAACACCTCCAGGGACAGGGCCTCGACCACCTCCCTGGACAACCCATTCCAGGGCTTCACCACTCTCATGGGGAAGAACTTCCTCCTCACCTCCAGCCTCAATCTCCCCACCTCCAGCTTCATTCCATTCCCCCTAGTCCTATCACTACCTGATGGTACCTGATGAAGGATGAGAGGCAATGGCTTTGAGCTGGAGGATGGGAGGTTGAGACTGGAGATTGGGAAGCAATTCTTTACAGTGAGGGTAGTGAGACCCTGGAACAGGGAAGGAGGTGTTCAAGTCTAGGCTGGATGACACCCTGAGCAACCTGGTCTAATGGGAGGCATCCCTGCCCGCAGCAGGGCGGCTGGAACCGGCTGATCTTCAAGGTCCCTTCCGACCCAACATGCGGCGATTCTGTGAGACCCAGCGCCTCGCTGGCGTGCCGGCCTCGCCCTGCCGCCGCTTCAGCCAGAACCCAAAGCCTGTTGACACACGAAAAGCCACAGAAAATCTCCCTGAACCTACAAAAACGGCGCTGAAAACATCGCGCGGCGCGGGCCGGGCGCGCTGTGTACACACGGCTATTCAGCCCCTTACAAACCAGCCAGGCGCCTAAAGGAAACATCTGATAATTAAGGCGATTTGAACAATAGATAATAATTTGACTATGAATTGTACGGAATGCAGTGACTGCTTATTCTGGCAGGGAAAAAAAAAAAAAAAAGGGGGGGGGGGCGGGGGGGGGGGGGGGGGGGAGGCGAAAAAGACACAACAGAACTTGCTATGAAGCGGCTGCCAAGGAAAACGATACTCCCACTCAGCCCGGACCTCTGCGAGCGCTGCGCTGCTAAACCGCTGCCGGCTGCTAGGACACGGCGCCGCTGCCGGCTGCTGCTGCTGCTGTCGAACAAAACCCCGCGCCGCAGACCCGCGGGGAGAAGGCACAGTCCCGGGAGAGGGGTGGCCGGAACCCCCGCCGAAGCCCGGGGGGCCGCCGCCGGCTCTTCGCCAACGTTTTGCCGAGCCACGTAGCCGCCAGCGCCGGATGCCAGGCTGCTCGCCGGTGGCCTGCGGGCAACTTGGGACAGGCTGCCAGCTCTCCCCCCCACCTCCCCCTCCTCCCGCTGTTTCCAGTTGCTAAATGACATTAGAAGCAGCTAAAAATACTTCAAGCGAGTCTCTCGTTTACTTTTCCATGCCAGCGCTTGGCGTTTGCCGAGAGGACGTTCTCCGACGGTCACCTCCCCACCCACGGGTGGTCAGGCAATTGCTCCGTTGATGAATGCCGTGCAGTAGAAACCACCCTGCTTGCCACCGACCTGTGCCTAGACTGAAGTCACTGAGAAGAGCTACAGCTGGTGACCAGGTCGTTCCACACCTTCAGGTGGCTGGTGAGGAATCATAGAGTCGGGAGTTGGAAAGGACCTCAAGGATCAGCCAGTTCCAACCCCCCTGCCATGGCCAGGGACACCTCACACTACAGCAGGTTGCTCACAGCCACATCCAGCTTGTCTTTAAAACCTCCAGGGCAGCCTGTTCCAGTGTCTCACCATCCTCATGGGGAAGAATTTCTTCCTAACATCCAATCTGAACCTACCCACCTGAGTCATAGAACGGTAGGGGTTGGAGGGGATCTCTGGAGATCACCCTCCCAAAGCAGGACCACCTAGGGCATGTGCAGGAGTGCCTTGAAAGTGTCCAGAGAAGAAGACTCCACAACCTCTCTGGGCAGCTTGCTCCAGGGCTCCAGTGCCCTCACACCAAAGAAGTTTCTCCTCATGTTGAGGTGGAACCTCATCTGTTCTAGTTTGAATCCATTGCCTCTTGTCCCATCACAGGACACAACTGGAAAGGGACTGGCCCCTTCTTGACACCCACCCTTTAGATACTTGTAAGACCAGGTATTATTCGGTTCTTCTCATACCCCAGGGAGCCCAGAAATTGTCTAATACAAGTTGACTTAAACAGGCTCAGCAGTGCCAGACGGTACAAGGAGCACATCCTGGATGAGATCCAGAAACTTGTTTCTCAGTTGGAAGAGGCTGCATGGAGAAGCCTGTAAAAACTGAAGAAGTGTCTGCTGAACTTTTATCATTAAAGCAGAAAAGCAGCCTTCCTGATTGACCAAGGTGGCACATCTGGGAGGAGCGAGCAGCAGGACACCTCTGCCAAAGTGATCTTGGACAAAAGCACAAGCCCTGTGAGGAGAGGCTGAGGGAGCTGGGGTTGCTTAGCCTGGAGAAGAGGAGGCTCAGGGGAGACCTTCTTGCTCTCTACAACTACCTGAAGGGAGGTTGCAGCCAGGTGGGGGTTGGTATCTTCTCCCAGGCAAGCAGCACCAGAACAAGAGGACACAGCCCCAAGCTGTGCCAGGGGAGGTTTAAACTGGATGTTAGGAAGAAAATCTTCACAGAGAGAGAGCTTGGCCATTGGAATGCGCTGCCCTGGGAAGTGGTGGAGTCATCATCACTGGAGGTGTTTAAGAGACTCGATGCGGTGCTTGGTGCCATGGTTTAGTTGATTAGATGGTGTTGGGTGACAGGTTGGACTTGATGATCTCGAAGTTCTCTTCCAACCTGGTCTATTCTATTCTAAAACCCCATGAGTCCAAAAAGCCAACAGCCAAGTGACTTCCTCTATCATGATGAGAGACACTTTCCCTTGCTCCTAACAGGTAAATGCAGCTATTATGTGAACTGGGTTTAAACAGAGGCCAAGATCCCATCCAGCATCTTCACTACTACTGCTTGTGCCCAGCTCCCTGCAGAAGTGAGCTCCAGGCTCACTCTGAGCTCATCCCTAGCAGGATAGCTCCCACTGAGCCTGCCTCCATGCCACCACAAAAGCACGGCAGCAGCGCCAGGGAGGGAAGGCATTGCACCGATGCAGGACATTCGCAGGTTAACTGATAAGGCTTCCCACCAACAGCCAAGAGGTTTTATGCCTTTTCAGTTCAGGAAAAGAAGCATCTATTTCTTCCAATTAGCAAGAAAAGGGCAGGAATTTCCATCCGTTTAACACCTGAGGGCAAGAAGGAACCTCCTGAAAGAAACAGCTGGGATTTCTTTGTTTTGACATCACAGCCACCTACTGTGGGTCTCCGGATGCCACCTCTGGCTTTGCATTTCATTCTGCAGCCTCACCAGACCGGGTAAGCAATGATCATTCCCAGGCAGTTCTGCCCCATCACCCAGAGACACCTGGGTTCAGTAAGGTAAGAGACTTTCCAGGTAGCATCTGGACAAAGTGAGCAGTTACAGGCTGTAGGACCAAGACCTTCTTGAGACGTGCCCTTTCCTTAGGAAACTTTTCAAGTAACCTTAAAAGCAGTTAGAGGCTGGTACTCTCCCCACACCACATCTCTCTATACATTACCAAGAGTCAAGTTTCACACATCAACCATAGAATCACAGAATCGATAGGGTTGGAAGGGACCTCAAGGATCATCCAGTTTCCACCTCTCTGTCAAGGGCAGGGACACCTCACACTACAGCAGGTTGCTCACAACTACATCCAGCCTGGCATTAAAAACCTTTAGGGAATGAAGCTGGAGGTGGGGAGATTCAGGCTGGAGGTGAGGAGGAAGTTCTTCCCCATGAGAGTGGTGAAGCCCTGCAATGGGTTGTCCAGGGAGGTGGTTGAGGCCCCATCCCTGGAGGTGTTTAAGCCCAGGCTGGATGAGGCTGTGGCCAGGCTGATCTACTGTGGGGTGTCCCTGCCCATGGCAGGGGGTGTGGAACTGGATGATCCTTGTGGTCCCTTCCAACCCTGATTGATACTATGATACCTCCAGGGATGAGGCTTCCACCACCTCCCTGGGCAACCTGTGCCAGTCTCTCACCACCCTCATGGGGAACAACTTCTTCCTAACATCAAATCTGAATCTACCCCTCTCTAGCTCTAGAGGAGCACCAGCAACAGCAGCAAGACCGCATCTCACCGCTGCCATGAGCTCTGCATCCATCCCAGGGCTACGGGCGCAGAAGCTGCTGAAGATCACTCGGATACAAGGTGTCAGAGGGCCGTGACTTAGGAAACGCTACACTGCGGATCTGGAGCAGCAAGTCTGTCTTTATACCTCTAACACCAAGCCAGCATAAAAGGAAACAGTTTATGCATTCCACGCAGCAAATAACACATTTTACACCTCTTATCAAGCAAGTGATGAGCTGACCTGCTGCACACCTCTCTGAGAAATGTCTGTGCACTTCAGCAAGATAGAACCTGCCATTTATGCATATTCTAATTGCATCCTAAACCTAGTCTAAACAAATATTAACTTGAACTTCTAGGTAATTATAGACAAGCCAGAGCCCTTTAATGTGACCGACACAGCAATGATACAGATAAAGAGATTGCTGGAATGGGCCCTTTCTTGAAAGGAAAGGAGAAAAAAACAACAGCAGACAAACAGCTGTACACACCTGCTGCTCCAGGAAAAGATAAACATGGCCAAAGTCCACGCCAGACGCTGCTGAACCCCTGAACAACTCCCGTGCCCATCCGGTGAGGAGTTTCACCTGCTGGCGTACAGCTGGGTGTAGGGGCACGTCTGCCCACGCTGCCCAGCTGCTTCACTGTGGCAATTCAAGGCCGACATCCTGCAAGACCAGCAAGCCCTGCTTTGCCAGGAAAGAAATCACCACACTCACAGAAACCAATCTGCCACAGCTTTTCAGACACTTTTTGGGGGAGCGTGCTAGAAAGTTTCCGTCTGCGCACCACGACGTGACGCACTTCTCTAAGGGAAGGGCAAGAAAATATTGCCCCAAAATAGTACAAAAAGCTGAAGAACTCTGTGGCGGGCTCCAGACTTGAGCTCAGGCCAGCAACAACCATGTTTCCATACATTATCCTGCCAGCACCACCACCTGTTGAACCCTCTCCAACCCAACCTGCAGCAATCACCAGTTTCCACCAACACCCCAATGGGATCCTCGTCCGAGCAGAGAGCTCTTTCCCATACTCATTTATCTCCTTCTCAGCGATTAGCCAGGCTCCCAGCTAACTGCCTCCCCAGCTCCCTCACTCACCTGAAGGAAAACACAGCCACTATCACCTGAAACTCCAACTGAAATCAAAGCCCTGGCAAGTGACTCATTTTCCCAGACGCAACGCACGCCAGGGACCTTTCACCCTGGTGTCAGAGCTCGGCCTCCAGCCTTATCACAGATGACATTTCCCATCCAGCCCACAGCTCCCTGTGCTGAGCCTACAAAGACAATGGCAGGTGAAGCCCCACCTGCTCAGAAAGTTGAAAAGCAGCAGTGGGATGAGCAGTTAGTGGCTTGCCTGCCTGCATCCATCAGCTGAGTGGCAAGAGGAGAGACCCAGAGCCTCTGAACACCACACATACCCACCCCCCAAAACCACACGAATCCACAGGGGAACGTGAAACTGCAGCAGGTGGAGCACCCCACCTGAGGTTTACATTTAAGCACAGTCACACTTGAGGTACACCACACTTCAAAGCTGTGCAGAGCAAACCTCCTTTAAAGGCTTCTACCACCCTCTCTGAAACACCCCTGTGGAGCAAGATGATGCTCAAAACCTAACTTTGCAAGACCTGTTGCTTTCCAAACATCCCACGGCCCTGGAACGAGCCCCATAAGCCAGCCGACGTTTTCAGCCCTGCTTTTGTACCAATAATCTTACCTTGCTCATCACATTTCTCTGACCCCGCATTTCAAAAGCCCCGGGGTCAAACTGACAGCCGCTTCAGAGCCTCAGATGGAAGCGCCCCTGACCTACTCCCGACGGCCTCTAAAAGCTCACCAAGCCATCACAAACGAGGGCTAAACTAAGGACTAGGCGACTCCTGCCCAGGGCTGGGAAGCCTGCTTCACATCCTGATCCTGCACCACCGAGGGCTGGACGCAAATCAAATTCCAGCCTATTTATTAGGGCCCGTTTTACGAAGCAGGGAGGGGGTGAAAGGGGCGAGAGTATTTTAACTGCAAGCAGTCAGACGTTTCTCATTAAAATATTTTCTTGGAGGAGTAAACGGGCCTGCAATTTGATTCAAACAGATGGAGGCTGAACGCATATCATTAGCCTGACAATATAAAAGCACGACCGACTGAAATCATTTTAGTTTTGTCAGTGAAAAGGATAATGTATGCATATCTGGAGGGCACACCAATGGTAAAGATTACCCCCAGCTTCTATCCTCGCCGTCTAAAGGTATTTACTTGGGGTCTGTCTGTGTTGTGACAGTGTCCTAGACCGAAATGAATGCCTCTAACACTCCACATTTTTGAGCCATTCAGTCATGCATTTTTGTTATTGTTGAAAAGTAGTGCGAAATTGCAGTGCATGAGCTGGAGTCCTTGGTGGTCTCCGAGGATTCCAGCTAAAAAGGCACTTCCTTTGTTCCGCGGAGAATGCGGTCCAGTAGGTCATTCAGAAGGGGAAATAAAAGCAGCGGCCCTGGGAAGGAGATGAAGGATGAAACAAAAAGAATAAAATGTTTTGGGTGTGAGCACATTAGCTACCATTTCCTACTGCTGCCGGCTGCGAGCACTCCTGTCCCCGGGATGCGCAAGTACCTCGGGACGAAGGTGGAGGTGGGGGGGGGGAAGGAAAAAAGAAAGAAAGAAAATAAAAGAAAGAGACCCAAAAAGGGGACAAAATAAAGAAGAAGAAGAAAAAAAAAAAGCCATGTCCCAGTCCCTTCGCCAGCAGCCCGCCGAGCCAAGCGGCACCAGGGCGGGACGGGGCCGCCCGCCGCCGCCTCACTCCCCGCCGGGGAGAAAGGCAGCCCAAGGGCAGGCAGCGCCCGCTCCGCCGCCGCGCACACGGCCGGGGAGCGGAGCCGGCAACAGGCGCGGTACCGCCCGCCGCCCCGCCACCGGGGGCAGCCCCCTGCGCGCCAGGCTCCGGGCAGCCGCACCGGGTCCTACCGAGAGCCCTGGCAAACCGCGGCGGGATAAGTGCCGAACTCGGAGGCGGTGAACGGAGCTGGGCCGGGCGCTCCGAGCCCAGCTGCGGGGCGGAGAAGGCGAACGGAACCGAGCCAGGCCGGGGACCCACAGCCAAGCTCTGGCTGAGAGGGAAGGCGAACCGAGCAGGGCCGGATGCCCCGAGCGCAGCTTTCGGGGAGAGGGGAGGCGAACCGAGCCGCGTCGGGCCAGGCGCTCCGAGCCCAGCTCCAGCGAAGCGAACCGATCCAAGCCGAGCCGAGCCAGGCGCCCCGAGCCCAGCGGGGGTAGAGGAGGCAAACCGAGCCGGGCCGAGCGCTCCCAGCCCAGCTCCAGCAAAGAGGAGGCGAACCGAGCTGAGCGGAGCCAAGCGTTCCGTTCCCAGCTCCAGCAAAGGGGAGGCGAACCGAGCCAAGCCGGGTCAGGAGCTCCGAGCCCAGCTCCAGCAAAGGGGCAGGCGAACCCAGCCGAGCCGGGCGCCCCATGCCAAGCTCCGGCGAGGGGCAGGCGAACCGAGCCGGGTCGGGCCATACCCCGCTGTAAGGGCAGAGCCGGGCCGGGGGTAATCCGGGCGCACACCCCGCGCTTCGCGGGGCCGGGCCGAGCTCGCACAAAGGCGGCGGCGCCGATCACGACTCACCGCTGATCTCGTAGCTGGGCGCTTCGCTCTGGCTGAAGCCCTTGGCGGCGTAGTGCCTCCGCACTTCGGAGCAACTTTTGGCGCGGGGCTCGGCGGCCAGCAGCAGCGGCAGGCTGAGGGCGGCTAAAGTGCAGAGCAGGGGCGGCAAGCAGCCGCGCCGCCGCGGCATGGTGCAGGGCGGGCAGGGGCCGCCGTCGGGGCCGGGCGAGAGCGGCCCGAGGCCGGAGCCTGCCCTCCGCCGAGCCTTGCCCCGCCGCGCCGCGCAGGAGCCGCGCCCGTTACCGTGCACCCCGCGCTGCTGCTGCGGCTCGGCTGGGCCGGCGTGCGGCGGCGCTCTGGAAACTTGGCCCGGCAGGAAGCACATGGGGTGGAGGAGGTGGAGGTGGTGGAGGAGGAGGAGGGAGGGAGAGGGAGGGAGAGAGGCGGGGAGGGCGGTAGCCAAGCAGGAGCGCGCAGCGCCAGGACAAGCCTCTGCAGCCCCCGGGAAAACCAGGAGCTGGGATCCGCCTGCCCAGCGAGGCGGAGCGGACTGCGGGGCTGTCTGCACCCCCCGCCCCCGTCCCCTCCTCAGACCTGGCATGCCCCCGAGCGGTTTCCCCCGACCCGGAGTGGCGTGTTACGGCCGCGTCCCGACGGCAGCCCAGCCCGGGACCGGCTCTGCCCGCGGGCACCTTCCCACCAGGCTGGGCACTGCCCGCTCCTCACCTTTGAGTCACACAGACATTGGAGTTGGAAAAGACCTCTTAAGAGTCCAAGCACCAACCCACCACCACCATGTCTACTAACCCATCTTCTGAGCTGCCACGTCTGTTTTGGACACCTCTAGGTCTGGTGACTCCACCACCTCCCCGGGCAGCCTGTCCCAATGCCTGACCACTCTTGCAGGAATGATATTTTTCCTAAGATCCAACACAAGCCTCCCCTGTTGCAACTTGAGGCCTTTTCCTCTTGTCCTATCATTTGTTACATGAAAGAAGAGATCAATACCCACCTCACTCCAACCTCCTTTCAGGTAGTTGTGGAGAGCAATAAGGTCTTCCCTCAGCCTCCTCCACACTAAACAATCCCACTTCCCTCACCCGCTCCTCACCAGACCCTTCACCAGCTTTGCTGCCCTTGTCTGGACATGCTCCAGCACCTCAATGTCCTCCTCTCAAAGCTCAACCCAGTACTCAAGACATAGTCTCACCAGTGCTGAGTCCAGGGGGACTATCACTGCTCTGCTCCTGCTGGTCACACTATTGCTGATCCAGGCCAGGATGCTGGTGGCCTTCTTGCCCACCTGAGCATAGATTGGCTCATGTTCAGCTGACTGCCAACCACCACCCCCAGGTCTTTCTCTGCTGGTCAGTTTCCATCCCATCTGGCCCAAGCCTTGGAGCATTCATGGGGTTGTTGTGACCCAAGTGCAGGACACAGCACTTGGCCTTGTTGAATCTCATACAACTGCCCTTGGCCCATCAATCCAGCCTGCCCACATCCCTCTGCAGAGCCTTCCTACCCTCCACAGACCAGCACTCCCTCCCATCTTAGTGCCATCTGCAAACTTACTGAGGGTGCCTCAATTCCCTCATCCAGATCACTGATAAAGACATTCAAGAGAACTGGTCCCTGTACTGAGCCCTGGGAAAAACTACTTGTGACCAGCTACCAGGTAGATTGAACTCCATTCACCACAACTGGCCACATCCTGGAGCTGGACCTGAGCATTCCCAGCCCATGGGGACTTCCTGCCTGACATCCATGCTCCTATCCATCTCTCCTCCAAAGTGCCCTGCAAAGGAATGAGAAATTCCCTGGTAAGGACTGGAGAGGGCTGGTTTGGCTGTTGATCCTTCACTGGAGTTAGAAGTGGCTCAGCTCTGCTACAGCTGTAATAGGTTCACCAGGCTGATGAAATCTGACTTTGCTGTGACAGGTTTGAACTATGTGTGTGAAAGACTCCTTCAGCCCAACTGTTGTGTCGCTTTTTTTTCCACCAATCTTCTCTTTCCAAGGGTTTGGCAGGACAGAGGCCTCAGAAACAGAGAGAAAGGTGCTCTGGCCACTCTTCATACCCTGGCCCTGCACACAGAAACACACAGAGGTGTAAACAAACCCCACCAACCCCTTGAACCAGGGATTTAAGTCCAGCAATTGCTGCTTGCTCCTGTCTGCTGCAAATCACAGAAATAGCACTGCAAGAATGACAGGCACTGTCATAAAGTCACAGGGCTGTAATGTCACTCAAAAGGTCTGCATAAGGAGACCTTGCTCCCTGTCTGGCATGGGGAGCTCCTGGTGTCCTCTGGGTATGGCTGCTGCACAGGCGTAGAATTGTCATAGACTTGTTTTGGTTGGAAAAGACCTCTAAGGCCATCGAGTCCAACCATCAGCCTAACACCACCATGGCCATTAAATCATGTCTGAAAGAGCTATGTCTACACATTTTTTTGAACACCTCCAGGGATGGGGACTCCACCACCTCCCTGGGCAGCCTGTTCCAACCCCTGACCACACTTGCAGTAAAGACATATTTTTTTTCCTGATGTCTAACCTAACCCTCCCCTGGCACAATTTCAGCCATTTCCTCTCGTTCTGTCACCTGATACCAGGGAGAAGGGACCTGGCTCCTACCTCCTTTCAGGGAGTTGTAGAGTGAGAAGGTCTCCCCTCAGCCTCCTCTTCTCCAGACTTAAACAAGCCCAGTTCCCTCAGTCACTCCTCATAAGAGCTCTTCTCTAGATCCTTCACCAGCTTTGTTGCCCTAAAAGGCAAAAGGCAGCTCTGTCCTGCTGCAGTGTCTGTGTGTCTGCGCCTCAGCATGGTGTCATTTGCCCCATGACAGTGTCATGGCCTGGTGAGAGCAGTTTCCATGTCAGTATGCTCCTTTATTTCTCTCACTGCTGTGCTGGGGAAGGGCTTGACCCTCTTGTTCTCAACCTTTTTTCAGTGCAACACTGGTGGCTTGGGAGGAGAAAGCTGTTCTCAGGCCACACTGCCCCACCAGGCACTTCTCCTGGGAACAAGATGCTGGCTCAGCTCTGAGCTTTCCAGCAGAGATGCCAGCAGCTCCCTGCAGCCTTGGGAGTTGAGGAATTGCACCTAAAGCAAGGGGAAGCCTCACTGCCCCGCAGCCCAGCCACGATGGAGAAGCTCCTGCTGCAGCTTTTGCAGCAGGGCTGGAAGGAGCATCGCCTGTCCCTACAGGAAACGAGCCACGCTGTCCCCGGGGGCAAGGCTGAAGTTCGCTTTATTACGGCTTAAAGAAGTCTCCAGAGACAAATCCTGATGGAAAGGGGTGTCGGGATCTCAGTCACCCCTGTCACCCGCCCGGGGCCACTCACACCAAGCTGGTGAGACAAGCCAGGCCAGAGGTTCTCATGAAGTTATAAAGTGTCCTGAGAGAGAATAATCCTCTAGGATCTAGCCCTGCAAATGTATGACTGAGTTCTGGTTTTTCAAAGCGCTACCTCACCCTCCCAGCCTTTATTTGAAGAGACAATGTGAATTTTAAAGAGAACCCAGCGGGGAGCACTGCATTTTTTATTCCAAAGTGAGAGAGAAAACGAGAGTGAGAAAGTCTCTGGGGTTAGAGACAGCTTGCCATTTGTTGTTCCTCATAATCCCATACCTCGGCGGGATTTAAGAAACCTCCTGAAAAACACGGAGGGTTTTGTCAAATACTTGATCAAGTAGTTAAATCAAAGGCTGCAGCAAAACAATGGCACTGCCTGAAATTTTTCATGGAAAGAAAAGGAAAAAAAAAAAACCTCTCTTTTTCTTCTTCTCTCTTTTTTTTTTTTTTTTTAAAGAAAGGAAAAGTAGCCTCTCACACAAAAAAAAAAAAAAAAAAGAAAATACAAGAAAAGAAAAAGGAGAAAATGAAAAAGGGAAAAGGGAAAGCAAAAGAAAAAAAGGAAAAGGAAAAAGAATAGGAAAAGATGAAGGAAAAAAGAAAAGGAAAAATAAAGGGAAAAAAAAAAAGAAAAAGAAAAAAAATAGAAAAATAAATATAGGAAAAGAAAAATAAAAAGATAAAAAGGAAAAGGTAAAGGAAAAAGGAAAAGGGAAACAAGAAAAAGAAAAAAAAAGAAAATGGAAAAAAAAAAGAAAAAGAAAAAGAAAAAGAAAAAGAAAAAGAAAAAGAAAAAAGAAAAAGAAAAAGAAAAAGAAAAAGAAAAAGAAAAAGAAAAAGAGAAAAAGAAAAAGAAAAAGAAAAAGAAAAAGAAAAAGAAAAAGAAAAAAGAAAAAGGAAAAGGAAAAGGAAAAGGAAAAGAAAAAGAAAAAGAAAAAGAAAAAAAAGAAAAAGAAAAAAAAGAAAAAGAAAAAGAAAAAGAAAAAGAAAAAGAAAAAGAAAAAGAAAAAGAAAAAGAAAAAGAAAAAGAAAAAGAAAAAGAAAAAGAAAAAGAAAAAGAAAAAGAAAAAAGGAAAGAAAAAAGGAAAGAAAAAGAAAAAGAAAAAAGGAAAGAAAAAGAAAAAGAGGAACAGGAAAAGAAAAAGGAAGAGGGAAAAAAAGAAAGAGAAAGAGAAAGAGAAAGAGAAAGAGAAAGAGAAAGAGAAAGAGAAAGAGAAAGAGAAAGAGAAAGAGAAAGAGAAAGAGAAAGAGAAAGAGAAAGAGAAAGAGAAAGAGAAAGAGAAAGAGAAAGAGAAAGAAAAAAAAGAAAAAGAAAAAGAAAAAGAAAAAGAAAAAGAAAAAGAAAGAAAAAGAAAAAGAGAAAAAGAAAGAAAAAGAGAAAGAGAAAGAAAGAGAAAAAGAGAAAGAAAGAGAAAAAGAGAAAGAGAAAGAAAAAGGAAAAGGGGAAAAATGAAAATAAAAAGAAAAAAGAAAAAGAGAAAGGAAAATAAAAAGAAAAAGAAAAAAAGGGGAAAAAATTAAAAGAAAAAGGAGAAATTAAATTTTTTTTTAAAGGAAAAAGAAAACAAAAAGGAAAATAAAAAGGAAAGCAAAAGATCAATAATTTTTTTCTGGAGGTTTTTTCCACATCTGGCAGAACCTCTGCAGCCCCTCGCCCCAATCCACTCAAGCAGTTCCCTGTTCCCCCTTCTCTCCTTTTCCCAGGAGAAAAAGGCAGAGAAAAGCAGAGGGCAAAAAAAGCCTTGCACTTCAGTTTTGAGATGACTTTGGCAGGGGTGTTTCAGGGTGAAGACTTCCAATTTCCCACCTCCCCCCAAAAGTCTCCTTTCTCCCCATTAATATTTCTGGCCCTGGACTCAGTGGTTCTTTCCCAGCCCTAGAAAATACCTCAAGACATGCCAAGGTACATGGGATGCTGCCCAACTCTGGGGCTCCTGCCCCTGCCTCTGCCTGGCAGAGAGCTGATCCCATGCTGCCTCCAGGGCTTTCGGAGCCCTCACTTTCACCAAGTCATTTGTGAGTCTCCTCTGCTATTTGTGAGTCTCCTCTGCTATTTGTGGGGGGACCCCCTAACATGTCCCCACCACTGAGGTGGGCACCCCCGGGCCGAGCAGAGCTGGCTGTGGCGCAGTGCCTCCGGCCCAGGAGCCAGAGCTGGAGACAAGGTGACATCATGTCTGCATGGAGCCTCTTCCAGCATATGCCACAGGCCTTGTACAACTTGGCATTTCAAACTCCTGTCATCTCATTCAGTGGAAAAGCTGCAGCCCTGCCAGCTTTTCTGAGAGGAGGAAGGGTAGGGAAGGAGACACCAAAGGAGAGCCAACTCTTCCCCAGCTTCTCTTCACCTTCCTACGGTGTGCCACCTCACCTCCCCTCTTCAGCTGGGCTGATCATGCCCCAGCCTTTGTTCCCACAACAAAGTCCTGTTGATTTCATGCAAACCACTTTGAATCCACTTTAGAGGAACTGGCACAACCCCTTCACAGGGTTCTGGTTAAACCAATATAAATCTAACTGGTATCAGCCAAGTTCACACTGGTGACTTTGGGTTGATGGGAGCTGAGCACTGAGAAATCTTGAGGGCACAGGGGAGCCCCCAAGCCCAGCAGTGGCACTGATCACATCCAAAAACCCCAGGGGCATCCTGCAAGGGCTTAAGCTTTCAGTTTGATTTAATTCTGGTCCTGGCCAGAGGTCTGCCACTGCCCTGTGGTGTTTCCAGTCATCTGGCAGGGAATTTTCTGGTGGGTTGTACTCAAGCAAAGATTTCAGATGTAGCCCTTGAGAAAAACCTGGCTGGATGCAGGCCTTGGGCTGGCTATCATTAAGGGTGATTAAATCCTGCACCGTGGCAGGAAAGCCTGGGCTACAAGGAGGTTAGAAAGTGTTGAAAGGGACCTGGACAGGCAACTCTTCTGAGCTCCAGCTTGTCAGCAGGAGACAGCTCATTGTAAACCCAAACCAAGCACATTGCTCTCCTGCAGCAGAGTGGCCAGGCTGGAACGAGGGAGGCTGTGGTGGAAACAGTCTCCTTTGATAAAAACCCAGATTCCACAGATCTGGGAGATGTTTAATCCAGAATCACAGAAACACAGAAACATTCAGATTGGAAGAGACCCTCAGCATCACCAAGTCCAACTCAGAACCCTACTCTGCAAGGGTCACCCCTAATCCGTGTCCCCAGGCACCACATCCAAACCACCTTGAAGCACAGCCAGGCCTGGGGACTCCACCACCTCCCCCCAGGGCACCTGTCTTGAGGATGGGGGGACTCTGCTAGTTGCAAACTGATGTTCTGAGTCTGGGTTTCAAATGTCAATGGCCTGGTATTTTAGGGCAGGCAGATGCAGTGTTTCAGCAGGGGCTGCTCTCTCTTTTTAGTTTTACCACTTATTTTTATCCTGCAAGCAGAAACCTCCTGCAGTGGTTGCCTGGCTTTGAGATAAGGCTCTGGTTGCCTTCTGTAGGGGGCCAAACACCAGCCAGGCGCTACCACAACAGGTTGCAAGGTGCTTTGCACACTGAAGCAAGAGGCTAAGACGATGGTGAGGATCAGGCTGGGCATGCAAGGAACAGAATCATGGAATAACAGAATCATAGAATCAATAAGGTTGGAAAAGACCTCAGAGATCATCAATTTCAACCTATTACCTAATACCCAACACCTCCTGACAACTAAATCGTGCCTCCAAGTGCCACATTCAATCCCTTTTTTAACACCTCCACCACCTCCCTGGGCAGCACATTCCAATGGCCAGTTCCTCTTTCTGGGAAGAACTTTCTCCTCACATCCAGCCTAAGGAGGCTGCTGCTAGGGTGTCACTCAGTTTCCTGTGTCCAAACCAGCTTGCAGTGCATGGGGCTTGCTGCATGGATCTCAGCCCATCTCCATTTTAGGGAATGCTAGAGCTTGTCTCTTCCCCCAGCAGGACAAGAAGGCATCCCAGCTCTGTCCCCAGACACCACAGGGAGGAGACTTGGGGACACTGCAGCTTTGAAGGGCACAGGAATGAACTGACTTTCACAGGGTTTCATGCCTGTACTTCCCAGCTCTCCCCAAAATGACTGTGTGGCAGATGGCTCTGACGTGGAGCACACTCACACCCAGAGGATAAAAATATTCCCCAACAGATTCCTGGCAAGCAAACGTCACTCACCATCACTCCAGAGCTGGCCACAGCTTCCTCTTTGCACAGGGGGTGCAAAGAGGGTCCCTGCCCTGCATCTCCCTGATGGCCTCCATGAAGCTCACTGGGCTGACTCAGGCAGCTGGGCTGGTCCCTTGGATCACAGAATCAGAGAATGCCAGGTTGGAAGGGACTGCAAGGATCATCTTTTAGCCTGGAGAAGAGGAGGCTCAGGGGTGACCCCATTGCTCTCTACAACTACCTGAAAGGTGGTTGTAGGCAGGAAGGGGTTGGCCTCTTCTCTCTAGCAACCAGCACCAGAACAAGGGGACACAGTCTCAAGCTGTGCCAGGGGAAGTTTAGGCTGGAGGTGAGGAGAAAGTGCTTCACTGAGAGAGTTGTTGGCCATTGGAATGTGCTGCCCAGGGAGGTAGTGGAGTCTGGAGTCCCCATCCCTGGAGGTGTTCAAGAGGGGACTGGATGTGGCACTTGGTGCCATGGCCTAGTCATGAGGTCTGTGGTGACAGGTTGGACGCGATGATCTTTGAGGTCTCTTCCAACCTTGGTGATACTGTGATACTGTGTGATCTGGTCCAACCTTTATATCTTGGATACACATTGGTTCACCCAGGCCCCTTCCCACAGCCCAGCATCCCCAGAGACAGGTCCCCATTCTGGCCCTGCCCCAGGAAGCTACTTCACAGAATCACAAAGTGTTAGGGGCTGGACCGGACCTCAAAAGCTCATCCAGTCCAACCCCCCTGCCAGAGCAGGAGCACCTATACAGGAACTATGATACTATTCAGGTAGTGATAGGACTAGGGGGAATAGAATGAAGCTGGAGGTGGGGAGATTGAGGCTGGAGGTGAGGAGGAAGTTCTTCCCCATGAGAGTGGTGAAGCCCTGGAATGGGTTGTCCAGGGAGGTGGTTGAGGCCCCGTCCCTGGAGGTGTTTAAGCCCTGGCTGGCTGAGGCTGTGGCCAGCCTGATCTAGTGTGGGGTGTCCCTGCCCATGGCAGGGGGGTTGGAACTGGATGATCCTTGTGGTCCCTTCCAACCCTGACTGATACTATGAACACATCCAGGTGGGTTTTGAATGGATGCAGAGAAGAAGACTCCACAACTCCACTGGGCAGCCTGCTCCAGTGTTCAGCCAGCAGCTTCCCAAGGTGCTGGGTGGCATGATGGGGCCCTGTGTCTGCCTGACCCAGGGCCTTTCTTGGTGTGAATTACAGCCATGACATTGAATTCTCCATTCACATTTCCATAATCTTCCTGCAGATGTGGAGGGGGTGGCACTGCATGGGGTGGGGTGGGGTGGGTGGAGGGGGAGCAACATTTGGAGGTGCTGGAAGGTGTCCAGAGAAGGACCACGAGGATGAGCAGAGGGCTGGATCTATGAGGACAGACTGAGGGAGTTGGAGCTGCTCAGTCTGGAGAAGAGAAGGCTCTGAGGAGACCTAATTGTGGCCTTGCAATATCTGAACAGGGCTCCAAGAAAGCTGGGGAGGGACTTTTGAGGGTGTCAGGGATTGATAGGACTGGGGGGATGGAGCAGAAATAGAAGTGGGTAGATTGAGATTGGATGTCAGGAAGAAGCTCTTCCCCACAAGGGTGGTGAGAGACTGGCACAGGCTGCCCAGGGAGGTGGCTGAATCCCATTCCTAGAGGTGTTTCAAAGATGTGGTGCTGAGGGCCATGGTTTAGCACCAGACCGGGTAGAGTTAGAGAATGGTTGGACTCAATGATCTTAAAGGTCTTTTCCATCCAAAACCACTCTATGGTTCCATGATTTGTGTCACTGCCTGGGCTGATTCATTTGCTTTTTCATCCCTTTTAAGAGCTGGGTGGGTGCTGAACCAGAGCAAGGCCTGTGGGTGCTGTGAGCAGTGGCACAGCCAGCCCACAGCCTCCAGCATGCCCCACTGGGTTAGTCTCACCTGTGAAATGTGCAGGCTCCTGCTGCAGAGACAAGCACTTCACCCTGCTGGTGGGGTTCACAAACTGGAGCTGAAGAGATTAGGACTGGAAAAAGCTCCAGATACCTGATGCCTCCCTCTCTGGTGTGACAGGACTGACCTCAAGCTGTCCTCTCTCTCTCTCCTCAAAAGGCCTCCTTGATCAAGACTGCACAGCCTGTCCCAGCTACCAGCTTGGGATCTTATTGCACAAAAGCATTTCTTAATGGCTAGCTTAAACCTTCCTGGCCAAGAGTCAAGCTGGGTATTTTTTTATTCCTCCTATCTCCTGTACATGGAGGAAACACAGCCTGCCCTTGGCAGAGCTCTTGGCACGTGTAGCCAGCACAGCCCTACTTGCTGTCAGTGGCCCCACCAGCCATGTAGACTTGGGGCAGAGGAGAACAAGCCCAAGCACTGTCTGGAGCAGCAGAAAATGATCTCCTACCATGGAAAGGAGAGGGGTGGTGGGGAGAGCAGCAGATACCCCAGCCAGTTGGCACTGATTCAAAATGAGTCATATCAATCCATTACCTGGACTCTCCTGTGCCAGCTGACAACCCACAGAACAGAGGCAGGGGAGCAGGGACCCACTGCTCTGCAGCTGTCTGCAAGACCATCCTGGTTGCCCCTGGCAGCACCACTGATGCCAGCTGCCGGTTCTGGACAGGAGGCTGGTTCCCACTGGCAGCACTAGTACTGTCTGTGCTCGGGGTCAACCTGTGCTCCTTCATGCAAATGGCTTGAGAGCAGCCCTGAAGAAAAGGACTTAGAGGTGCTGGGGGAGGAGAGGCTCAACAGGAGCCAGCAGTGAGCACTTGCAGCCCACAGAGCCAATCACAGCCTGGGCTGCAGCAAGAGAAGCAGAGCCAGCAGGGCCAGGGAGGGGATTCTGCCCCTCTGCTCCACTCTGCTGAGACCACAGCTGGAGCTCTGGGTCCAGTTCTGGAGCCTCTGTGCCAGGATAGGATCTGGAGGTGCTGGAAGGTGTCCAGAGAAGGGCCACGAGGATGAGCAGAGGGCTGGAGCTGCTCTGCTATGAGGACAGACTGAGGGAGTTGGAGCTGTTCAGTCTGGAGAAGAGAAGGCTCCAAGAAGACCTAATTGTGGCCTTCCAGTATCTGAATGGGGCTCCAAGAAAGCTGGGGAGGGACTTTTGAGGGTGTCAGGGAATGATAGGACTGGGGGGAATGGAGCAAAACTAGAAATGGGTAGATTCAATTTGGCTGTGAGGAAGAAGTTGTTCCTCAGGAGGGTGGTGAGAGCCTGGCAGAGGTTGCCCAGGGAGGTGGTGGAAGCCTCCTGCCTGGAGGTGTTTGCAGCCAGGCTGGATGTGGCTGTGAGCAAGCTGCTGTAGTGTGAGGTGTCCCTGGCCATGGCAGGGGAATTGGAACTAGCTGATCCTTGAGGTCCCTTCCAGGCCTGACAATTCTGTGATTCTATGGACAGACCTGCACTGTGACAGTCAAGCAGAGAGGTCAAAGTTGGTTTCTTAGAACATGGAAAGATCAATGTGAGCTTGCCAGGGGGAGTTGCAGAGATCCTAGTTACTGTACCCAGCACTTCATCTAGGGCCTTTCATTCCTCTCAAAGCGCTTCTAGCTGGGCTCCAGTCCAGCAGCTGCTTCGTTTGTAGGCATCTGCCTTGTTACAGCAGGCACCCACGTCAGCACCTTTGAGGAGTTCATTAGCAGAGGAGAGCAGAAGAGCCTTAACCCCTTTAACATCACCTGGGATGAGGGAGGCGAAATGGGTCAAAAGAGAGCAGAGGGAGCACTAGCTCCAAGGGGGGTCCAGTCCTGGTCTGTGCAGGGTTTCAGGATCATAGAATGATAGACTTGTTAGGGTTGGAAGGGACCTCAAGGCTCAGCCAGTTCCAACCCCCTGCCATGGCCAGGGACACTTCACACCACAGCAGGTTGCTCACAGCCACATCCAGCCTGGCCCTCAAAACCTCCAGGCATGAGGCTTCCACCACCTCCCTGGGCAACCTGTGCCAGTCTCTCACCACCCTCATGGGCAACAACATCCAATCTGAATCTCCCCACTTCTAGTTTTGCTCCATCCCCCCCAGTCCTATCATTCCCTGACACCCTCAAAAGTCCCTCCCCAGCTTTCTTGGAGCCCCCTGCAGATACTGCAAGGCCACAATTAGGTCTCCTCTGAGCCAGTAAAATAATGATAAATAAAAATAAATGATGCTAGCGTGATGATATTTTTTTAGCCCCCCAAGGGACTCAAGCTGTGACTGGGCAGGGTTAGACTGGACAGTAGGAAACATTTTTCCCATCCAGAGTGGTCAGGGATTGGAATGTGCTGCCCAGGGAGGTGGTGGAGTCCCCAAGCCTGGCTGTGTTTCAAGGTGGTTTGGCTGTGGTGCTTGGGGCTATGGTTTGGGGGTGACCCTTGCAGAGCAGGGTTCTGGGTTGGACTTGGTGATCCTGAGGGTCTCTCCAACCTGAATATTTCTGTGGTTCTGTGACTCTTGTCCTTTTGTTTAAGGGCTGTTACAGGAGAATTTGTAAACACAGAGTGGAAAATGTGTGTGGTTTTCACAGGTGAAAGAAAACAGGACCTGATAAAAGGAGGCCTGCTGCAGGCAGGATGTGTTGGCAGTGCACACTCTGCTTGCCTCTGGCTGACAGCTTGGCTGGACAAGGTGATGTGGATCCTCTCACCGACAGAGCCATGCCAAACCCAAAACCTGTGAAGGAGAAGGAGTGCAGGATGAGTGCCAGCTGAAGTCCTGCTGCTTGAGAAGGACTGCCCTTCTACTCTGCCCTGGTGAGGCCACACCTGGAATATTGCATCCAGCTCTGGGCTCCCCAGGTCAAGAGGGACAGGGATCTGCTGGAGAGAGTCCAAGGGAGGGCTACAAGGATGCTGAAGGGACTGCAGCACTGCCTGGGGAGGAGAGGCTGAGAGCCCTGGGGCTTTTCAGTCTGGAGAGGAGAAGGCTGAGAGGGGATCTGATCAATGTCTATCAATATCTGAGGGCTGGGGGTCAGGAGGGAGGGCACAGGCTCTGCTCAGTTGCACCCTGGGATAGGACAATGGGCAATGGATGGAAACTCCAGCACAGGAGGTTCCACCTCAAGATGAGGAGGAACTTCTTCACTGTGAGGGTCCCAGAGCCCTGGAGCAGGCTGCCCAGAGAGGTTGTGGAGTCTCCTTCTCTGCAGACTTTCCAGACTCATCTGGATGAGTTCCTGTGTGACCTGTGCTGGATTCTATGCTCCTGCTCTGGCAGGGGGGGTGGACTTGAGGTCCCTTCCAACCCCTAACATCCTGTGTGATCCTGTGTGATCCACCAGACTTTTCCTTGGACTGAAATGTCACAGCTTGAGTCCCCATCCCAGGCGCGATGCCCAACCGAGTGCAATGCTCTCAGAGTGTTCAACACTTCCTACTGTCCTGCCTCTGAATGGAAGCAGCAGGGCAGCATCCATCCTGCAGCAGGGCAGCATTCACCCCACAGCAGGGATGCACTGTGGGGGTGAGGACTGCTCCCTTACCCACGTTCCCCCAGATGGCAAACACTTTGCCTTTTGCTCCATCCTCCCTTGCCCGGCAGGGCCAGGGCAGCACTTGGGCTGGCAGATGTTCCTGGTTCTATCAGTGCTGCTTACAATCCTTTTCCCCCCCCTTTTTTCTTCTTTTTAACTCTTCTCTTTCCTTTCCCCTCCTCTCTCACTCCTCACCCCTCTCCCCCCGTGGTGGCTTAAGGTTTTCAGCTGACAATCTGCGAGCTGCGACTCATGGGGAGCGAGTCGAGGCTTGGGAGGAAGGAGGGAGGGAGGGAAAAGAAAGAGCAGAGCTGCTCCCTGTGCCAGGGGTTGTTTTTATCCTTTCCAGATGAAGGAAAAAGATCATGTTATTTGTTCAGCATAAAGCTCCAGATTTTCAGGAATGAAACCTGAGAGCACCATGTCAACAGTTTGTCTGGAGAGCTGGGCTGGATGGAGGCCTTTGTGCTCCCAGCCACCAGCGGGGGCTGCGGGAAAGAAGGGCTCCATTCTCACACTCTGAAGTGGTGGCATTAGATATCAGCAAGATAATGGGCCCAGGGCCTAGCCCTGCTTCTGCTCCCAACCCAATCAGCTGGCTTTGATGTGCTCATTTATTTGCCTTCTCTGTTCACAGATGATATTTTGAACTGATATTGCGGTGTGGGCACAGACCGGGGAGAGAGGAGAGGGTAGGGGGGTAGGGGTGGGGGTGGGGGGGGTGGGAATGAAAGTCATTTTGTTGCAGTAGCTGATCAAGAGGGAAGCAAAGAGACACAGACAAACAAGCAAACAAAGGGAAAAAACCCAGCAATCAGCCAGTGGTGATTGTGCAGGGTGATGTAAATCAGCTGGTGTGCAGCAGGCCCCTCCCAGCATCACAGGATCATTAAATCATCATAGAATCGCTGAATCATAGAAACATTAAGTTGTTGAATCACTGCATCACAAATCACTGAGTCATTAAATCAGTGAATGGTTGAATCACAGAATCACAAATCACAGAATCACAAATCACTGAGTCATTAAATCAGTGAATGGTTGAACCATTAAATCAGTGAATGGTTGAATCACAGAATCATAAATCACTGAGTCATTAAATCAGTGAATGGTTGAACCATTAAAACAGTGAATGGTTGAATCACAGAATCATAAATGACCTAATCATTAAATCAGTGAATGGTTGAATCACAGAATCATAAATCACTGAGACATTAAATCAGTGAATGATTGAATCATTAAATCAGTGAATGATTGAACCACAGAATCACAAATCACTGAATCATTAAATCAGTGAATGGTTGAATCACTGAATCACAAATCACTGAGTCATTAAATCATTGAATGATTGAATAATTAAATCAGTGAATGGTTGAATCACAGAATCATAAATCACCTAATTATTAAATCAGTGAATGGTTGAATCATAGAATCATAAATCACTGAGTCACTAAATCAGTGAATGATTGAACCACAGCATCACAAATTGCTGAATCATTAAACCAGTGAATGACTGAATCATTAAATCAGTGAAGGATTGAACCACAGAATCACAAATCCCTGAATCATTAAATCAGTGAATGACTGAATCACAGAATTATTGAATCAAAGCCTGGTTGGAAGGGACCTCAAGGAGCATCTGGCCCAACCTTTCCAGGCAGCTGGATGGACATCCCACACCAGCCTGGGGCAAACCTTGAGGCTGAGCAATGCTGAGGGCTGTAAAGCCCATACCTTGAGGCATTTGCACTTAAATCCCAGGGTGCAAGGAGGCAGATAGCAGGGTCAGGGGGGTGGCCAGTGGTGAGATTCAGCCTGGGCTGACTGATCATAGTATCACAGAATTGTGAGGGCTGGATGGGACCTCAAGGCTCAGCCATTTCCAACCCCCTTGCCATGGCCAGGGACACCTCACACTGCAGCAGGTTGCTCACAGCCACATCCAGCCTGGCTGCAAACACCTCCAGGCAGGAGGCTTCCACCACCTCCCTGGGCAACCTGTGCCAGGCTCTCACCACCCTCATGGGGAAGAGCTTCTTCCTGACATCCAATCTCAATCTCCCCACTTCTTTTTCTACTCCATCCCTCCCAGTCCTATCACTCCCTGACACCCTCAAAAGTCCCTCCCCAGCTTTCTTGGAGCCCCCTGCAGATACTGGAAGGCCACAATTAGGTCTCCTCAGAGCCTTCTCTTCTCCAGACTGAGCAGCTCCAACTCCCTCAGTCTGTCCTTATAGATCCATCCCTCTGCTCATCCTCATGGCCCTTCTCTGGATACCTTCCAGCACCTCCAGATCCTTCCTGGCACAGAGGCTCCAGAACTGGACCCAGAGCTCCAGCTGTGGTCTCAGCAGAGTGGAGCAGAGGGGCAGAATCCCCTCCCTGGCCCTGCTGGCCACACTTCTCTTGCTGCAGCCCAGGCTGTGGTTGGCTCTCTGGGCTGCAAGTGCTCACTGCTGGCTCCTGTTGAGCTTCTCACCCCCCAGCACCCCCAAGGCCTTTTCTTCAGGGCTGCTCTCAAGCCAGTCCCTGCCCAGACTATACGGGAGCTTGGGATTGCCCTGACCCAGCTGCAGGACCATGCTCAGCACAGGCTCCTGCACAAGGTGTGTGTGTGGGGGGAAAACCATTCCTGGAGCTGTTTAGGAAGAGCCTGGAGGAGGCACTTGGTGCCATGGTTTAGTTGATCAAATGGTGTTGGGTGAGAGCTTGGACTTGATGATCTCTGAGGTCTCTTCCAGCCTGGTTAATTCTATTCTATTCTATTCTATTCTATTCTATTCTATTCTATTCTATTCTATTCTATTCTATTCTATTCTATTCTATTCTATTCTATTCTATCCTATCCTATCCTATCCTATCCTATCCTATCCTATCCTAGTATCCTCCTCAAAGAAAGCAATGATTCCAGCCCTCAAGGCACCAGGTCTGCTGCCCCTCTTCTGACTATACCATGAGCAGTGGTGGTGCTTGGGCAGTTGGGGTTCCACAGCACTTAAAACTGTTGTCTCAGCTCTGTAAAGAGGGTTTTTTTTCTCCCCTCCTCCTTCTCCTTCTCTTTCTTCTTCTTCATGTCCTACTACTGCAGTGGGAAAATGGAAACTTCACACCCCCAAACATGCAAAAAAACCCCCACCAAACCCAACCCAGATGGCAGGAATGGAATTCCAAATGAATGATTTCTTCATTTAAAAATCCTTTCAAATTGAATTTGGTTTCCAAGGCAGGCCTGGCAGCCCTGGAGCCTCATTCAGCAGCTCATATGCTGCTGGGATGACGATGCTGGGACATTTCCAATGACACCAGCCCCTAGGGGTGGGGTTTCTCCAGGGCCTGGATGGCAGCACACATCCCAGAGTCACAGATGTGCTCCTGAGTCACAGAATGTTAGGGGTTAGAAAGGACCTCACTTGCCAGGGATGGGCTGTGCAGACAGGAGGCTCAGCTTGGGCCCTGAAGGAGAGCTGCCAGCTTCCCACTGTGTCATAGAATGGTTTGGGTTGGAAAGGAGCTGTAGGATCACCCAGTTCCAACCCTCTGCCATAGGCAGGGACACCTTCCACTAGAGCAGATTGCTCAAGTCCTTGTCCAGCCTGACCTTGAACACCTCCAGGGAGAGTCCCATCTCTCCTGTTGACTGTGTCCTTTCCTCTCCATCCCCAGCCCTGCCACCCTGCCCTCCTCTCCTCAGCATGCACAGAGCCTTGCAAAGGGTGCCTGGAGGTGGGGAGCCTGCTCCCAAAACAGGCTCAGGGAAGGTGAGGTGAAGCAGGGCTGCTCCTCCAGCTACCCTTCCTGCCTCACATCCTCCTGTTGCTGTTTGGAGCCATGAGGCAAGCATGTCCCCACTGGAGATGCCCTCCATGACAGCAACACAGGGGCTAGGGGATGTTCTCAAGCCCCCAACAGAAGCATGCTTCAAAAGCAAGACCACCTGACCTTGCTCAGAGGGCTGCTTTCAAGTTGTGGGGGGGTGGAAGGAAAAAGTTTAAATGAAGGCTTTAATTAGCCTGGAAATTAGTGTTGGTGTGTACCTGCCCAGGGCCCTGTGGAAAGCAGCACTGAAAAATGATGGGGTGGGGGGTAGGGGGTGAGGCATTAGCAGCTTCCACACCAGGTGCTCACCTCAGGGCTTGTCACACTTGGGAACACTGAGTAAATCAAGTTTCACTAAGCACTTCTGGCTGCCTTGGGATGAAGCCAGACTTGGACAGGCTGGAGAGCTGGGCAGGGAGGAATTTGATGACGTTCAACAAGGGCAAGGGCAGAGCCTTGCACCTGGGAAGGAACAACTCCGTGCACCAGGACAGGCTGGGAAAGGACCTGCTGGAGAGCAGTGAAAGGGAAAGGGCCCTGGGGGTCCTGGTGGGTGGAAGGGTGACCATGAGCCAGCAATGTGCTCTGGTGGCCAGGAAGGCCAATGGCATTCTGGGGTGGATTAGAAGGGCTGTGACCAGTAGGTCAAGAGAGGTTCTCCTCCCCCTCTACTCTGCCCTGGTGAGGCTGCATCTGGAATATTGTGTCCAGTTCTGGGCCCCTCAGTTCAAAAAGGACCTCAGGGAACTGCTGGAGAGAGTCCACTGTAGAGCCACAAAGATGATGAAGGGAGTGAAACATCTCCCTTATGAGGAGAGCCTGAGGGAGCTGACAGCTCTGTAGCTTGGAGAAGAGGAGCCTGAAAGGTGACCTCACTCATGCTGATAAAGCTGTGCAGGGTGAGTGCCCAGAGGCTGGAGCCAGGCTCTGCTGGGTGCTGCCCAATGCCAGCACAAAGGGCAGGGGTAGAAGCTGAGGCAGAGGAAGTGCCATGTGTACATGAGGAAGAATTATTTCCCTGTGAGGATGACAGAACCCTGGAACAAGCTGCTCAGGGGGGTTGTGGAGTCTCCCTCTCTGGAGAGATTCAAGTCCCACCTGGATGTGTTCCTGCATGGCCTGCTCTAGGTGCTCCTGGTCTGGCAGGGGGTTGGACTGGATGAGCTTTGGAGGTTCCTTCCAGCCCCTGAAATTCTGTGATTCTGTGAAGCACCACGAAATGCACAAATCCCTTGGTCAAACATTCCCCAAGGATAAGCAGCACTTGTGGCAGAGGAGCCCCTCCCACCCCCCAAAAGGAGCAGAGGAGGTTTGGCTGGACACATGAGGAACGATCCCCTCCTCCCTCCTGCATGCACCAAGCAACCTCCAAAACCCAGGCTGGCCTTGCTCTGACCTTACTTTGCAACTCGGGTAGCAGCAGTTTTATTGTCTGAGCCATGGCTGCCAGGACCTCCCTTGGCTTTTGGAGTGACAAAGGGGACAAGTGAGGTGCTCAGGGGTGAGTCTCTCACCAGCAGCCTGACCAGACGCTGCCATCAGCCCTGCAAACCATCCTCATGCCTGCCTCAGGAACAAGATGAAGAGCAAACAGCAGAGTGTTGAGCACAATGCCAGGTGAGGCTGTGCAAAAGAGGTGGTAAAAGGCTTCTCAACAGGGCTCAGGGAATCCACTTACCCCACAGCCAGGGCACAAGAGGAACCTTGAGCTACTTCTTTAGAGATTGCATTAGCAGATCAAGGTCACAACGAGCAGGGGCTTCCTTCTGCCAGACAGTTGCCAGAGGTGGAGTCTGGCAGCCCATCAGGCAGCAGGAGCCATCAGGAGCCATCAGGCCCCTGACAAATAATTAAATTAGGCACAGCTTGCTTGCCTAAAATGATCATTCCTTGGAGGCTGGGAGAAAAAAGGCTTCAGGCAAGCAGCAGAGGAACTGCAGAGCTTTGAGTGGGCATGCAGGAACCATAGAACGGTTTGGGTTGGAGAGGACCTTCAAGATCATCCTGTTCCAACCCCCTTGCCATGGGCAGGGACACTTTCCACTACCCCAGGTTGCTCAAGGCCTCATCCAACCTGGTCTTGAATACCTCCAGGGCGGGGGACAGCCACAACCTCCCTGGGCAACCTGTGCCAGTGTCTCCCACCCTCACTCTAAAGAACGCCTTCCTCATCTCCAGTTTCAGTCTCCCCTCTTCCAGCTCAAAGCCATGTCCCTCATCCTAGGAAGGGCTACAGGAGGTTTGTTGCTGTTATTATCATCCTATCATCATGCCACCACAGAGCAGGGCTCTCTTCCTCCTCAGGAGTGAGTGACTCTTGTGGCTGTCTCTGCAGAGGGAAGTGGCTGTGATGCTGTCTGGCAGCCACACACACAGCAGCTCAGGGTCCCCTCCTTCCCTCAGTCCCCTTCTTGCACCCTGTGCTGACACTTCCAGCATGCTCCTTGCTTCTCCCTCACCCCCTGCTCTGCCTCCCAAAGCTGAGGACCTCAACTGCCACCTTGTACTCAGCTCTGGGCAGGCCACACCTCGAGTGCTGTGGCCAGGTTTGGGCACCTCCAGCCAAGAGAGAGGTGGAGGTGCTGGAGCCAGGGCAGAGCAGGGCAAGGAAGCTGGGAAGGGCCTGGAGAAGAAATCTGATGGAGAGAGACTGAAGGAGCTGGGGATGGTTAGTGTGAAACAGAGGAGGCTGAGGCCAGACCTCCTGGCTCTCTACAGCTCCCTGAAAGGAGGCTGTGGAGAGGCTGCTGCTGGTCTCTTCTCACAGGTCATTAGTGACAGGACAAGAGGAAGAGCCTCAAGCTGTGACTGGGCAGGGTTAGACTGGACATTAGGAAACATTTTCCCCATCCAGAGTGGTCAGGGATTGGAATGTGCTGCCCAGGGAGGTGGTGGAGTCCCCAAGCCTGGCTGTGTTTGAAGGTGGTTTGGCTGTGGTGCTTGAGGCTATGGTTTGGGGGTGACCCTTGCAGAGCAGGGCTCTGGGTTGGACTTGGTGATCCTAAGGGTCTCTTCCAACCTGACTGTTCCTGTGTGATCCTGTGGCAGCCACTGCCATCTCTCCCAGCAGTGCCTGCCACCTGCATCCCCCTGAGCTGGTGGCCCCACAGGGGAACACGGCAGCCCCCAGCTTCAGGAGGCTTCTCCATTTGTCTCTGGGAACAGAAATTGTTCATGGTGAACCCCTTCAGCCTCCTGAACTGCAGGAGGGGAAGGAGGACCAGCAGTAGCTTCCCCTCCAGCGTCGCCACAGGGCTAGAGTTTGGTCACTGGGGATGCAGTCTTGCCTCCACTTCTCTGCTTGGGGTTTTGTCTTCTTCTTCTTCTTTGTTTATTTTTTCCCCTCCCTGTTGCTTTAACTTTGTCGGTGGCTGTTCCTGTTTCGTTCTTTTTGTTTTGTTCTGTGTTTTGGACGTTGGGTGTCCGCAGGGCAGCTTCCAGGAACGCAGCTCAGCTTTTATACCCCTGCATAAAGCAGGGTGCAGATCCCACCCCCCGGCTGGCAGGTCCCGCTGGCAAGGTGCTCTTCACTCTTTCAGCGGCAGCTAAGTGGCTGCTAAACGGTTCGTGCTCCGGCTGCAGGACACAGCTGTCGAGGGGAGCCCAGCTGGTTTCTCCGCCCAGCCTTCCCGCCTCGGCCTCACGGGGCTGAAGGCAAGCCCTGCTCTCATGAAGGTCTTTTCCACGTGAAACGACCCCAAGATCATCCAGTCCAACCATCCTCTAACTCCACCAAGGCTGGCCCAAAACCATGGCCCTCAGCACCACAGCTCTGCCTCTTTCGAACCCCTCTAAGGGCAGGGATTCCACCACCTCCCTGCCTGGGCAGCCTGTGCCAGCCTTGGCGAACGCTTTCAGCGAGGAAATTTCTTCTAACGTCCAACCTGAACCTCCCCTGGGGCAACGTGAGGCCATTTCCTTTTGGTTTATCACCTGATAATAGGGTGAAGAAGAAGAGCCCAAGCCCCACCTCACTGCAGCCTCCTCTCAGGGAGCTGTAGAGAGCAGTGAGGTCTCCCCACAGCCTCCTCCACACTAAACACCCCCAGCTCCCTCGGCTGCTCCTCACATCCCTGTTCTCCAGACCCTTCCCCAGCTTGGTTGCCCTTCTCTGGACCTGCTCCAGCTCCTCAATGTCCTTCCTGGAGTGAGGGACCCAAAACTGACCCCAGGACTCAAGCTGTGCAGAGTACAGAGGGACAACCACTGCCCTGCTCCTGCTGGCCACCCCATTGCTGATCCAGACCTTCTTGGCCCCCTGGGAAGGAACCCCCTGGCTCACAGCTGTCAGACAGCACCCCCAGGTCTTTCTCTGCTGGCCAGCTTTCCAGCCACTCTGCCCCAAGCTTGCAGCACTCATGGGGTTGTGCCTAGGAAGATTCCCTTCCTGCAGCAGCCTTTCATGATGGACTTCTGGACTGGTCCAGCCCCCCCAAGCAGCACCACCGTGGACCAGAACAGAACCTCCAGTCATGGCTGTGCCCTCCCCCATGACTTTCAAAGGGCCTGAAAAAGTGTGTGTGTGGGGTCTGTATCACCATTGCCTACCTTGGGCCTTGGTCTTCCTCTCTGTAGGAACACATGGAGGGCAAGGACAGCGCCATACTTCTCCTCCCAGCAGCCCCAGCTGGTGGTTCCTCCCCATGTGAAAGACATTCCTGACTACACCTGGGCCAGAGAGCAGCAGCAGCAGCTGGGGAGAGAGGGTAATTTACAGAGCTGCCATCTTCAGAGAGGCATCTGCTGGGCTCCAACTGCTGGAGGCAAAGGGAAAGGGCAGTGCTGTAGACCAGCCCAGCCACCTCTTCCCTAGGGGTGAGCAGGAGTTGGGTCATGCAGGCAGGTCCTGCCTCACCAACCTGATCTCCTTCTATGCCCAGGTGACTGCCTGGTGGATGTGGGGCAGGCTGTGGATGTGGTCTGCCTGGACCTCAGCAAGGCCTTTGACACCATCCCCCACAGCAAACTCCTGGCCAAGCTGTCAGCCCCTGGCTTGGACAGCAGCTCTCTGAGCTGGGTTAGGAACTGGCTGGAGGCTGAGCCCAGAGAGTGGTGGTGAATGGTGCCACAGCCAGCTGGCAGCCAGGCACCAGTGGTGTGCCCCAGGGATCAGTGCTGGGCCCTGTGCTCTTTAACATCTTCATTGATGATCTGGATGAGGGCATTGAGTCCATCATCAGTAAATTTGCTGACACCAAGCTGGGGGCAGGAGTTGATCTGTTTGTTAGAGGGTAGGAGAGCTCTGCAGAGGGACCTTGCCAGGCTGGACAGATGGGCAGAGTCCAGCAGGATGGCATTCAACAAATCCAAGTGCCAGGTGCTGCACTTTGGCCACAGCAACCCCATGCAGAGCTACAGGCTGGGGTCAGAGTGGCTGAGAGCTGCCAAACAGAGAGGCACCTGGGGGTGCTGATTGACAGCTGCCTAAACATGAGCCAGCAGTGTGCCCAGGGGCTAAGAAGGCCAATGGCATCCAATGGCATTAGGAAGAGTGTGGCCAGCAGGAGCAGGGAAGTCATTCTGCCCTGTGCTCAGCACTGGTTAGGCCACACCTTCAGTCCTGTGTCCAGCTCTGGGCTCCTCAATTTCAGAAGGACATTGAGACTCTTGAAGGTGTCCAGAGAAGGGCAACAAAGCTGGGGAGGGGTCTGGAGCACAGCCCTGTGAGGAGAGGCTGAGGGAGCTGGGGTTGCTTAGCCTGGAGAAGAGGAGGCTCAGGGGAGACCTCATTGCTCTCTGCAACTACCTGAAGGGAGGTTGTAGCCAGGTGGGGGTTGGTCTCTTCTCCCAGGCACCCAACACCAGAACAAGAGGACACAGTCTGAAGCTGTGCCAGGGGAGGTTTAGGCTGGAGGTGAGGAGAAAGTTCTTTCCAGAGAGAGTTGTTGGCCATTGGAATTGGCCCAGGGAGGTGGTGGAGTCCCCATCCCTGGAGGTGTTCAAGAGGGGACTGGATGTGGCACTTGGAGCCATGGTTTAGTTGCCAGGAGGTGTTGGGTGACAGGTTGGACTTGATGACCCTTGAGGTCTTTTCCAACCTTCTTGATTCTATGATTCTATGCTTCAGGGGGGAGAGCAGGGCAGGGGCAAAGACAATTCCCCCCTACCCCACCCCCCACTGCCACCCAGGGGTTTTGTCACATCTCTTACCGCACTGACAGCAAAAAGGCTCCAGCTTGGCTCTCACCACTCCCTGGGTGGGGGCTGGAGCAGCACCTCTAGCCTGTGCCCTGGGGAGCTGGGCAGGTGGCCAGGGTGGCAGAGCCTCTGAGGTGGTACCAACATCCTCCTGCTGCTGCAGCAGCTATGGCCACAGGCACCTGCCACATCCCCAGGGAGCCCCTGGCTCTGTGCTTTGTGACAGGGAACTGTGCAAGAAGAGGGACTGAAGAAAGGAAGGTTTCATTCCCTCCAGGTTTAGGAAAGCTTGCTGGTGTTGCAGGCTGCTGCTTGAGGCACTGCAGCGCAGCTCCTCCCCAGCCCCCGGCCTCTCTGCACCTTCATGGGTGAGCAGAGCGCCCTGCCCACACCTCCCTGCTCTGCTGGCACCAGCCAGAGGCAGATCGTGCCCCTAGGCACCACCTCAGGGACAGGACTTTGGAGCCCTCCCCAGGGTGCCTGAGGCAGGGGGTGCTGGGCACCCTGGGCCTCAGCACCGAAATGCATTGGGCTGAGAGCCATGCACCCCTGCCGGTGGGCCAGGGGGTCCCCTGCAGAAGGCAAGGCTGACTAGGGGCAAGCACAGGGCAGCACCACCCCCCAGGACCCTTCCATGTCTGTAAGTTGAGAAGAGGCAGCAGTTGAGGAAGGAGCTCCTGGCCACAGGCACCCAGTGCCCCCCCTGCTGCCACCAGTCTGTGTCAAAACAGCTCTGTTTCAAAATGGGGAGATTGAGATTGGATGTCAGGAAGAAGTTGTTCCCCAGGAGGGTGGTGAGAGCCTGGCACAGGTTGCCCAGGGAGGTGGTGGAAGCCTCCTGCCTGGAGGTGTTTGCAGCCAGGCTGGATGTGGCTGTGAGCAACCTGCTGTAGTGTGAGGTGTCCCTGCCCATGGCAAGGGGGTTGGAACTGGCTGAGCCTTGAGGTCCCTTCCAGCCCTGACAATTCTATGACTCTCTAACTTTTCCAGCCCAAATGGCTCTGTGATACCATGATGGTGTGGATGTGTTCCTCAGACCCTAGCATGCTCTCAGCAAAACCCCACCCAGATGGTTGTTTTCAGCAGGCTCCCAAGTTTGATGTAATAAACTCCCTCTGATTAGCCCTGACTGCTTTTCTGCTGGGCTCTGCATTTGAAGGCAGCAAAGTCACTGACTGTACAAACATGCCAGGCCTGCCTCAGCTGCCTAGATCCCCAGATTTAATTACCTCCTCCCCAGGGAATGGCCTTCAGTGATGTTTTGACAAGCTTATTTAGGGAGTTGTTTGTGGCTTTGAGGGTGGTTGGGTTGTTTTGGTTCTGTTTGGTTTGTTTTGTTCCCTACTTTGACTCCTTAGTGAGGTCTCCCATGGGCAAGCTGCAGGCTGGAGCTGCACACCACACACCACTGGTCTTGTATCACATGGAGAGTTCCAGCAAGTCACAGAACCACACTGTGGTGGGGGCTGGAAGGGAGAGCATCACTGAATTACAGAAGGTTGGGAAAGACCTCAGAGATCATCAAGTCCAACCTATCACCCAGCACCATCTGATCAACTCAACCATGGCTCCAAGGGCCACATCCAGGCTCTTCCTAAACACCTCCAGGGATGGTGACTCCACCACCTCCCTGGGCAGCACATCCCAATGGCCAATTACTCTTGCTGGGAAGAATTTCTTCCTAACATCTGCCTAAACCTCCCCTGGCACAGCTTGAGACAGTGTCCTCTTGTTCTGGTGCTGGTTGCCTGGGAGAAGAGACCAACCCCTACCTGGCTACAACCTCCCTTCAGGGAGTTGTAGAGAGTAAGAAGGCCTCCCCTGAGCCTCCTCTTCTCCAGGCTAAGCAACCCCAGCTCCCTCAGCCTCTCCTCACAGGGCTGTGCTCCAGACCCCTCCCCAGCTTTGTTGCCCTTCTCTGGACACCTTCCAGCATCTCAACATCCTTCCTAAACTGCGGAGCCCAGAACTGGACACAGGACTCAAGGTGTGGCCTAACCAGTGCTGACCTCTGAGACCATCCTGTCCAACCCTCCTTCCAGAGAAGGATCACCTAGAGCAGGCTGCACAGGTGGGCCTTGAAAGTCTCCAGAGATGGAGACTCCACCACCTCTCTGGGCAGCCTGCTCCAGTGCTCTCCCACCCTCGACCTCAGGAAGTTCCTACTCATGTTTAGATGGAACTTCTTATGTTGAAGTTTGTGCCCAGTACCTCTTGTGCTGCCACTGGGGAGCACTGAGCAGAGCCTGGCCTCATCTTTCTGACACCCACCCCTTAGATATCTGTAAGCATTGAGCAGAGCCCCCTCAGCCTCCTCTTTGCCAAGCTAACCAGCCCCAGCTCTCAGCCTCTCCTCATATGAGAGATCACAGAATTATCAGGCAATGGAAGGGCCTGACTGAAGGACTCTTCAGGGTTATTTCAGATGCTGCTCAGTACCCACAGGGACACAGAAGACTCCTCCCAGATCACAGAGTCATAGCATCAGGATTTGGGTTGGAAGGGATCTCAAGGCTCAGCCAGTTCCAACCCCCTGCCATGGCCAGGGACACCTCACACTACAGCAGGTTGCTCACAGCCACAGCCAGCCTGGCTGCAAACACCTCCAGGCATGATCATAGAATCAGAGAATCAACCAGGTTGGAAAAGACCTCAGAGATCATCAAGCCCAACCTATTACTTGATACCCAACACCTCCTGACAACTAATCCATGGCTCTAAGTGACACATCCAAGCCTTTTTTGAACACCTCCAGGGACAGGGACTCCACCACCTCCCTGGGCAGCACATCCCAGTGGCCAATCTCTCTTGCTGGGAAGAACTTTCTCCTCACCTCCAGCCTAAACCTCCCCTGGCACAGCTTGAGACTGTGTCCTCTTGTTCTGGTGCTGGGTGCCTGGGAGAAGAGACCAACCCCCTCCTGGCTACAACCTCCCTTCAGGGAGTTGTAGAGAGCAAGAAGGTCTCCCCTGAGCCTCCTCTTCTGCTGCTCCAGTCCCCTCAACATCCTAGTGTCCCTAGTGGAAAATCTAAATGTCCCTGCTGAGGGCCCACAAGCATCCTCCAAGCTGCTGCTTTCCCCTTGCTCCCCCCTGGCTGCAGACTTCACCCCCCTGACACCTCCAATCCTGGCTCCCTGCTGAAGCAACAAATAACACAGAAGGAATGTGCTGATGCCCAGCTGAGCTCACACCAAAGGATCCATGGGTTTGTGGGAACAGACACCTGCTTGAGAGGTGTGACCTGGTAAAGCTTTAGCGGCATTTGTCAATCATTAAGCTGCTGACAAGGTCAGAGAAATCCCCACCGAGGCACCCAAGTGTTTGGGAACAAACTGAGATGCTTTGTCTTAGCTGAGGCAGGCTGCAGGGCCAGGGCTCACCCAGAGGTCTTAAAACAGAATAGACCTCTGAGATCATCAAGTCCAACTGTCAGCCTGAGACCACTGCAGCTGAGGGAGCTGGGGCTGCTTAGCCTGGAGAAGAGGAGGCTCAGGGGAGACCTTCTTGCTGTCTACAACTGCCTGAAGGGAGGTTGTAGCCAGGTGGGGGCTGGTCTCTGCTCCCAGGCAAGCAGCACCAGTACAAGAGGACACAGTCTCAAGCTGTACCAGGGGAGGTTTAGGCTGGAGGTGAGGAAGAAGTTCTTCCCAGCAAGAGAGACTGGCCATTGGAATGTGCTGCCCAGGGAGGTGGTGGAGTCCCTGTCCCTGGAAGTGTTCAAGAAAGGCTTGGATGTGGCACTTGGAGCCGTGGTTTATTTGCCAGGAGGTGCTGGGTGACAGGTTGGACTTGATGCTCTCTGAGGTCTTTTCCAACCTCATTGATTCTGTGTGTTGGCTATGGCTGGTTCCACCACTGAGCTACATGCTCCAGTGCTGGAAGGAGGCATCTCAGCAGCACATGTGGCTCTGCTTCGAGCATTTTGAGTCTTCATGTGGTTTCCTGTGCTTTATTTTAGAGACTCATGTCACATCCCATGTCTGGCCCTCACCAGCAGCCTGCTCATTCCTCTATGCAGCTGAGAAAGTCCCAGCCCAGACCAGCAGGGCAATAGGCAGGTTGCCTCCTTGCCTCCCAACACAGCAGTCCCCAGCATTCCACCTCTCCAGGGCCCTGGCCTGTGCTCCAACTGAGCAATTTCCAAGCCTGGGGAGCAGTTAGGCACTGCCCTCTTGGTTGGTGGCATCTCCCTTACCCTACCCATTGCTCAGCACACAGTGGTACACAGGAACACAGGAGGTCAGGGGGTGGAAGGGACCTCTGGAGAGACAATTGTAGAATCATAGAATTGTTAGGGTTGGAAGGGACCTCAAGGATCATCTAGTTCCAACCCCTCCTGCCATGGGCAGGGACACCCCACACTAGATCAGGATGCTCAGAGCCACATCCTGGCAGGACCATACAATCCAGCACAGGTCATAGTATAGTATCATAGTATCAGTCAGGGCTGGAAGGGACCACAAGGATCATCTAGTTCCAACCCCCCTGCCATGGGCAGGGACACCCCACACTAGATCAGGCTGGCCACAGCCTCATCCAGCCTGGGCTTAAACACCTCCAGGGTTGGGGCCTCAACCACCTCCCTGGACAACCCATTCCAGGGCTTCACCACTCTCCTGGGGAAGAACTTCCTCCTCACCTCCAGCCTGAATCTCCCCATCTCCAGCTTCATTCCATTCCCCCTAGTCCTATCACTCCCTGAGATCCTGAGCAGTCCCTCCCCAGCCTTCCTGTAGCCCCCTTCAGATACTGGAAGGCCACAATGAGGTCACACAGGAACACATCCAGACAGGGCTGGGAAATCTCCAGAGAAGGAGACTCCCCAGCCTCTCTGGGCAGCCTGCTCCAGTGCTCTGTGACCCTTACAGGTTCTGCCAGAAGAGGCAATCCAAGCAGCTGGGAGGAGGGGGTGGGGTTGCCTGCATCCCGCATGCAAACCAGAAGGCACAACCCCACTGGTTGTGTGGGTGTGCTGCTCTCTGCGCCCTCCTTGCCAGGGGGATTTTGTGTCAGCCCTGGGGAGCCTAGGCTCTCATCCCTGCTGGCTTCTCACTCCAGGGCTTTGCTGATGGAGATGAATGAGCAATTAGAATACATAGAATAGACCAGGTTGGAAGAGACCTTCAAGATCATCGTGTCCAACCCATCAACCAATCCAACCCACATAACAACCAACCCATGGCACCAAGCACCCCATCAAGTCTCCTCCTGAACACCTCCAGGGATGGTGACTCCACCACCTCCCCAAGCAGCCCATTCCAATGGGCAATCACTCTCTCTGTGTAGAACTTCTTCCTAACATCCAACCTAAACCTCCCCTGGCACAGCCTGAGACTGTGTCCTCTTGTTCTGGTACTGGCTGCCTGGGAGAAGAGACCAACCTCTGCCTGTCTATAACCTCCCTTCAGGGAGTTGGAGAGAGCAAGAAGGTCTCCCCTGAGCCTCCTCTTCTCCAGGCTAAGCAACCCCAGCTCCCTCAGCCTCTCCTCACAGGGCTGTGTTCCAAACCCCTCCCCAGCTGTGTTGCCCTTCTCTGGACTCCCTCCAGCAAGTTAACCTCCTTCCTAAATTCTGGAAAAAAAAACCCCAACAAGCAAACAGACAAACCCCAGCTCCTGCAAGCCAGAGCCCTGACCCTGTAGATTTCACTTCCCAAAGCAGCAGGCACGGTGAGCTGCAGCTGTTTGCAGCAGCTGCTCAGCACCTTAGGTGATCCCACCACAGCACTCAGCTATTAGTCAGTTGATGAATGAGCTGGGACTTCCCATCCAGCCAAAGTGTTTGAGGGGTTTAAACTCTCACTTGCTGCATGGTTAGCCCAGGAACACGGTGCACGTGCTCAGCAAACATGTTTGCAGCTCCAGCACTGGAGGGGTTTGAGAGGGGACTGGATGAGGCACTTGGTGCCATGGTTTAGTTGATCAGATGGTGCTGGGTGATAGGTTGGACTTCAGGATCTCAAAGGGCTTTTCCAAACTGGTTCCTCTCCTCTCCTCTCCTCTCCTCTCCTCTCCTCTCCTCTCCTCTCCTCTCCTCTCCTCTCCTCTCCTCTCCTCTCCTCTCCTCTCCTCTCCTCTCCTCTCCCTCTCCTCTCCCTCTCCTCTCCCTCTCCTCTCCCTCTCCTCTCCCTCTCCTCTCCCTCTCCTCTCCCTCTCCTCTCCTCTCCCTCTCCTCTCCTCTCCCTCCCCTCCCCTCCCCTCCCCTCCCCTCCCCTCCCCTCCCCTCCCCTCCCCTCCCCTCCCCTCCCCTCCCCTCCCCTCCCCTCCCCTCCCCTCCCCTCCCCTCCTAACCTCCCCTAACCAAACCTCCCCTCCCCTCCCCTAACCAAACCTCTCCTCTCCTCCTGCCCCTGGGAACGGTGGTGCTGGCTCCACCACTACTTTGAGGCTTCTTGCAAACCTACCCACAGGTCACAGACTCAGACTGCTTTGTGTTGGATGGGACCTTCAAGATCATCAGCCATGGGCAGGGACATCTTCTACCAGCCCAGCTTGCTCAAGGCCTCATCCAACCTGGCCTTGAACACCTCCAGGCAGGGGACAGCCACAGCCTCCCTGGGCAACCTGTGCCAGTGTCTCCCCACCCTCACTGGAAAGAATTTCTTCCTCATCTCCAGTCTCAGTCTCAATCTCCCAGCTCAAAGCCATTGTTCCTCATCCTGTCACTTCAAGCCCCTGTAAAAAGTCCCTCCCCAGCTCTCCTGGAGCCCTTCAGGTACTGGAAGGCTGCTCTGAGGTCTCCCTGGAGCCTTCTCTTTGCCAGGCTGAACAGCCCCAACTCTCTCAGCCTGTCCCCAACTGGGGAGGTGTTTCAGCCCTCTGATCATCTTTGTGGCCTCCTCTGGACCAACAGTTCCATGTCCCTCTTGGGGGCTCCAGAGGTGGACACAGCACTGCAAGTGGGGGTCTCAGGAGAGCAGAGCTGCAATGGTTTTGCCTGCAGCATGGTGCTGCTCACTCCTGCCTGCACCTTGGGACACACACAGTGGCAGCAGGTCCCCAGCTCCTCCCCCTGCTGCTGCCACTGGAGCTGTAAAACCTGCCAGGAAGCATAAAGGTTAACTGGCAGGGGTTAAGGGTTCAACCCCCTCCCCCAAGGTCACTGGGCCTTTAGCTGGTGCAGACACAAGGCAAAAAGCCCAGGAGACACTGCTGGGACATGGTGGTGTCCTCTGCCAGCCACACTGCAGCAAGGAGCTCATGGCTCTGCACAGGGAGGCTTGGGAATCAGATTGAGCAACAGTTCAGGACCCGTTCTGGCTCCCACCACAGGGTCAGAAATCACCTAGTCATGGATTGCTTGCCATAGTTTTTGGTTGCAGAAGTACCTGTGTGCCATAAAGCTCTGCTCAGCTGCTTTTCACTGGCAGAACACCAGACAGCTCTTGGCTCTGGCCACAAACCTTGCTGGCCAGACACAGCCACCACGGGCACCAGAGCCAGCAGGTCCAGACACTGCCCTGGCACCTACAGGCAGCTCAAGCCCTGCATCCCCTCAGCTGTCTGTCTATGATACATGCACTCATTGTTAATTAATGAATGATAATCATAGGAACAGGGACAGCAAGAATCATAATGAAAAGTGGAAATCAGCTCAGCTGTGCCTCAGTGCTGAAACCTGCCAGCCCTGGCACAGGGCATGGAGCTCCAGGAACTCCCTCTGCACTCTGCATTTCCCACTGTACTCAGCACTGCTGAGGCCACAGCTGGAGTCCTGGGTTCAGTTTTGGGGCCCTCACTCCAAGAAGGACATTGAGGAGCTGGAGCAGGTCCAGAGAAGGGCAACCAAGCTGGGGAAGGGTCTGGAGAACAGGGCTGGAGAGGAGGAGCTGAGGGAGCTGGGGGTGTTGAGCGTGGAGAAGAGGAGGCTGAGGGGAGACCTCATTGCTCTCTACAGCTCCCTGAAAGGAGGCTGCAGTGAGGTGGATGTTGGGCTCTTCTCCCTAGTATCAAGCGCTAGAACAAAAAGAAATGGCCTCAAGTTGTTCAGGTTGGACATTAGAAGAAATTTCCTTACTGAAAGGGTTCTCACTGCTTGGCACAGGCTGCCCAGGCAGGTGATTGAATCCCCCCTGTAGAGGTGTTTGAAAGAGGCAGAGCTGTGGTGCTGAGGGCCATGGTTTAGCCCCAGCCTTGGTGATGTTAGAGAATAGACTTGGTGATCTTGATGGTTCTGGTGTTGGATGATAGGTTGGATTTAATGGTCTCAAAGGTCTTTTCCAACCTGGTTAATTCTATTCTATTCCATTCCATTCCATTCCATTCTAAATTCTGTAAGGGCTTTTCCAACTGAAATGATTCTGGTAACAAGAAACAGAACAAGAGGGAATGACCTCAGCTGCACCAAGGGAAGTTCAGGCTGGACGTTAGGGAGGAAAAACCACTTCACAGAAAGGGTTCTCAGACTTTGGAATGTGCTGCCCAGGAGGTGGTGGAGTCCCCATCCCTGGAGGTGTTCAAGAAACCTGGGGCCATGGTTTGGGTCAAACACTGTGCAGATGTGGTGCCTGGGGATATGGGCTAAGGAGTGGACTTGGTAGAGCAGGGCTGTTTAGCCTGGAGATGAGGAGGCTCAGGGGAGACTTTCTTGCTCTCTACAGCTACCTGAAGGGAGGTTGTAGCCAGGTGGGGGTTGGTCTCTTCTCCCAGGCACCCAGCACCAGAACAAGAGGACACAGTCTCAAGCTGTGCCAGGGAAGGTTTAGGCTGGAGGTGAGGAGAAAGTTCTTCCCAGTGAGAGTTGTTAACCATTGGAATGTGCTGCCCAGGGAGGTGGTGGAGTCCCCATCCCTGGAGGTGTTCAAGAGGGGATTGGACGTGGCACTTGGTGCCATGGTCTAGTCATGAGGTCTGTGGTGACAGGTTGCACTTGATGATCTTTGAGGTCTCTTCCAACCTTGGTGATTCTGTGATACTGTGATTTTCAGCCCAGTATCACAGAATCCCAGGATCCCAGCATGATGGAGGCTGGAAGGGACCTCTGGAGATCACCCAGTCCAGCTCTGCAGCTAAAGTCTTTACCAACCTTATTGATTCTATGATTGTATGATTCTAAAGCAGGGCACCCACAGCAGCTCACCCAGGTTCACAAAGTCCAGGTGGGTTTGGAATCTCTCCAGAGAAGCAGACTCCACAATCCCTCTGGGCAGCCTGCTCTAAGGGTTCCAGCACCTTCACAGCAGAGAATTCCCTCCTGAAGTTTCAGTGACACCTCCTGGGCTCCAGCTTGTGCCCACTGCCCCTTGTCCTGTCACTGGGCACCGCTGCATGGAGCCCAGCCCCGGCTGAGAAGAGAGGAAGTCCCTGTGCTGCTAGCAGCAATACCTGGCGAGGCAGAGGCGGCACATTATGCCCAAAATAATCCCAGTGGCCTCCTCCCACCCCCACCCCCAGAGCTGCAGGAAGATGAAAGGAGAATGATCAGAAGGGAAGATGCAATTGGGAATTCAGGTGGCCCTGATAAAATATTCCCTTTGGTGGAGCAGAGGCTGCCGGGCAGGGCCAGCTGCGGCAAGGGGAGAGCAGGGACGAGGGAGGGAGCTGGGCAAAGCCAGAGCAAAGCAGCAGGAGGGGGAAGAGAGGCCTCTGCTAGTAGATCTCCCCACACCATCCCCGTGCACTGGGGAGCCCTTCAGCCGCAGGGCTCTCCAGGATTGCCAGCAGCAGTCCCGAGAGGGCTGCAGCGCGGTGTGAGCATGCGGAATGCAAACGCAGGGGTGCCGCCGGCGTGGCTCTGCAAAAGCAGCACCTGCAGGAGCACTGCCTGGCACCAGCACTGCCCAAACAGCCCCAGCCTCACCCTCACGGGGCTGAGGGCCAGAGCACAGATCTCTGAGCAGTCACCAGCTGGGCCTTAGCCCAGATCCACTCCCCTGCACCAGGAGCAGTGAACTGGGAGTCATAGAATCAAAACTGCCCTGGCTGGAAACGACCTCTGAGATCACCAAGCCCAACTGTCAGCCCAACACCACCATGGCCATCAGACCAGGTCCCACAGGGCCATGGCCACAGCTTTCTTGAACACCCCAAGGGATGGGGACTCCACCACCTCCCTGGGCAGCCTGTGCCAGTCCCTGACCACTCTTGCAGCAAAGACATTTTTCCTCATCTCCAACCTAAGCCTCCCTTGTTGCAATTGAGGCCAGTTCCTCTTGTTCTGTCACTTGATAGCAGGGAGAAGAGCCCAAGCTCCACATGCAAACATTCCTTCCAGCACAGGCAGCTCTTCATCCACCTCAGTGAACTCAGCCAGTGCAAGAGAAAGAGAAGAGCAACCTGAGAGGGCACCTTCTGCCCCTGTGCTCAGCACTGGTTAGGCCACACCTTGAGTCCTGTGTCCAGTTCTGGGCTCCTCAGTTTAAGAAGGACATTGAGAGACTTGAAGGTGTCCAGAGAAGGGCAGCAAGGCTGGGGAGGGGTCTGGAGCACAGCCCTGTGAGGAGAGGCTGAGGGAGCTGGGGTTGCTTAGCCTGGAGAAGAGGAGGCTCAGGGGAGACCTTCTTGCTCTTGCAGCAAAGACATTTTTTCCTACTCTCCAACCTAACCCTCCCCTGGTGCAAGTGGAGGCCTTTTCCTTTCATCCTATCACCTCATACTAGGGAGATGAGCCCAACCCCCACCTCACTCCAACCTCCTTTCAGGGAGCTGCAGAGAGCAATGAGGTCTCCCCTCAGCCTCCTCTCTTCCAGACTAATCAACCCCAGCTCTCTCAGCTGCTCTTCACAAGACCTTTTCTCCACACCCTTCATCAGCACTTCCAATCAGTCTCAGCCAGATGAGCCCCACCACCTGGACTGGGCAAAGTTTTCAGCCTCCAAACATCTGACTGCACAGCTTGGCCTGGCTTCCTTTCTCAGAAACCCCAGGCTGTGTTTGAAAAAGTGTGGTGCACAGAAACACTTAAGGCACACAGAGACACACTGAGGTACTGCAGGTAGAGTCGCTCCAGTAAAGGCAGCATCTCCAACAGCAACGTGTAACCACCCTGGCCAGGAACCAACCCAAATGCAACACTCCCTGGCCCCAGCCCATCTGTTTCATCAGACTAAGCCAAGCCTTTCTGTGGTGCCCCTGAGCTGGGCACCCCTGGCATTTCCAGCCTGCCCGCTCCAGGGATGAAAGCAGAGCATCATCTCACACACACACACACGTACAGGGGAGGCTTCCTTACAGCCCCTTGCTTACAGAGCAACCAACCTTTATTTTAGAGATAGCTTTAAGTAAAGGAACATGCAAAGAAAGAGATGAGTAAGAGTCTGCCCTGCCTGGGGCTCCTGCAAATCCTTTTCTTTTCCTCCCTCGTAGCACAATGCGTTGGGCACCCGCCGCTCGCCCCGGCGGTGCTCATCCACCCCTCTTGTCCTTGGGCTCCAGCTGGCTCTGCACGTTTCCCGTGGGAAAGGAGCTGCTTCACCTCTGAAGAATAAAACCAGGGCATTGCATGGGCCACAGGGATGCTGGTGGAGACCAGCCACCCGCCCTCGAAGGGCTGAACAGGAGCTGGCTGGGAGGCGAGGAGCAAAATCTCCTGCAGCTCGCCATGGCGCAGGTGTGCTTCATGCCCACCCAGAGCATGTCTCCGTGACACTCCTCCTCCAGCTTCCCTCCTGCCACATCTCAGACCTCCTCTCTTCACACACTGTGTTGTTTGCCTGGCCAGGGGTGAGCCTTGAATTTGGAGTAAGCAAAACAAAAATCTGCTTGAATTCCAGACACAAATCTGCTGGAGGCCAGCTAGGGTCCGAGGGCTGATGGCTGCTGGGAGCATTTCATGGGCTGTAGATGGACCCTGGGTGCACTCCCAACGACTCCAGGGGAAATGTGGGCTCCAACTTTACAGCAAGGGAGCCCTCAGGCTTCAGAAAACCTGTGAGGAACACAATTTGTTATGAACCTCCTGCTGTCAAGCAGGATTACCCTCACACAGCCCTGCTACGGGTTCGGCCGTCTCCCGTGAGCAAAAGCTTTGCTTGGGAGGTTTGTTTTGGTGTGGAGATCACCATATGAGCTACAAACCCAGCTCAAGCCATTCACCCTATCTTTGGAAATGTGCATCTATACATATCAGAAGAGGTTCCAAATGTCTGTTCCAAAGGTCTGGAGAGGCCCCAAGTGATGCCAGCAGCACCGCTCACAGCCAGTGGCCCAGCGGCAGCAGGAGGAGCAGGGCGATGGCAGCGGCGGGCCTGGGGTGGGGGCCCCTGCTCCTGGGGACTGTGGCACTGTCTTTGCTTTGCTGGTTCAGAAGCTGCTTGTTTGCAGAGGTATCATCCATATCCAGGTCGTATGCCAGCTCTGAAAGCAGAAGGAGAGGGGTGGTTAGCAGCAGGTGGTGGCACATCCAGCCCCCAGCAGCAACAGGGTCACCGGGGCAGCAGCTGGGGACAGCTGGGTCTGTGTGCAGTGGAAGGCATCGTGGCAGGGGTGGATGGGCCACAAGTGCTTAGCTCATCAGCCCTGCACCCAGCCTTAGTTCCAGAGAGCCTCCTGGTAGCCTACACCAAACACTGTGTTGGAAAGAGCAGGGACGTGGGCAGGAGGGAGGGAATGCAAGCAAGCACAAATAGTCCTCCCCAACCCAGAGGCAGCACAAGGTCTTGCTCACCACACACCTCCTGGCTGGAGGAGCTGAGCAGCTGTGTGTTTCTGCAGCCTTACATAACTGTGTGCAAAATATGCTCCTTGCAACACCTCCATCCCAGCCCCTGTCCACCTCAGCAAAGCCCTGGAGAGCAGGGAATGTGACTGGGGACTCCAGGCGTGCTGCTGCTGCAACATGAGAGCTTTGGGGTGAAGCACATGGGAGTTCCAAGCCAAGCAGATGTCGAGGATTAAAGTTTTGACAGTGCTGGCAGAAAGACCTGACATTAACAAGGCTAAAGCTCTTGATAACCCAGCACTGGCTGCAAAGGACCTGCTGAGCAGTAAGGCACAGCCACATTGCTCTCCCTGGGACAAGGAAGGATAGAAAAGTTCAAACAGATAATGTGGGAAGGCAAGAAACCAGCAAGTCTGAGGGACAAGGACAAAGCCCAAAAGGTGTTTTAAGATGCCATTAGCCAGATCCACCTGGGGCATTTGTACCTGCTGAGCAGCTGGACCAAGAGGGTGCACCCACGCTTGACTCAAGGTCAGGTTTCACAGTATCACAGAACTGTCAGGGTTGGAAGGGTCCTCAAGGCTCAGCCAGTTCCAACCCCCCTGCCATGGCCAGGGACACCTCACACTACAGCAGGTTGCTCACAGCCACATCCAGCCTGGCTGCAAACACCTCCAGGCAGGAGGCTTCCACCACCTCCCTGGGCAACCTGTGCCAGGCTCTCACCACCCTCATGGGGAACAACTTCTTCCTAGCATCCAATCGCAATCTCCCCACTTCTAGTCTTGTTCCATCCCCCCCAGTCCTATCACTCCCTGACACCCTCAAAAGTCCCTCCCCAGCTTTCTTGGAGCTCATCCTCGTGGCCCTTCTCTGGACACCTTCCAGCTCCTCCAGATCCTTCCTGGCACAGAGGCTCCAGAACTGGACCCAGAGCTCCAGCTGTGATCTCAGCAGAGTGGAGCAGAGGGGCAGAATCCCCTCCCTGGCCCTGCTGGCTCTGCTTCTCTTGCTGCAGCCCAGGCTGTGGTTGGCTCTCTGGGCTGCAAGTGCTCACTGCTGGCTCCTATTGAGCTTCTCATGCCCCAGCACCCCCAAGGCCTTTTCTCCAGGGCTGCTCTCAAGCCAGTCCCTGCCCAGCCTGTATCAGTGCCTGGGATTGCCCCAACCCAGCTGCAGGACCTTGCACCTTGCCTTGGTCTCCTTCCCACGCTGCTGCCTGTGGTGTCCATGCTCTCCACCTGGATGGGAATCAGTTATGCCTATTTGTCCCATCCCCAGTTCCTGGCCTTTGGAAGTGGAGGGAACTGGTGGTTTCCATCAGAAGAGACTCTGGCTCAAGGCTTTCACCATCCCTTGTGGATCACCAGCACAGTGACGTGTTTGGATCATCCCACCCCACCCCTGAGACAGAATCCAAGAGGCTGAATAAACACTCTGGCTACAAACCACCACAGCAATCCAGCGAGCACCACTGCCAAGGCAAACAGGCAGTATTTCTTCATCAAAAACACCCAAACATTGCAAAACCAAAAGTGAGACAAGTGAGTCAGCCCAGGCCAGCAAAGAAGGTCAGAAATGGTTTCCAGGGAGCAGATATCCACACACACAGAGGACCAGGGGCAAGCAAAACCTGCCTGCTGGAGTGTGACTGCAGGAGATTCCCCCAAATCTTCCCATTCCTTTTCTCCCTAAGGTTCCTGCCTTTCCTCTTAGGAGCACAGATGTGCCCCTGTCTTCCAGAGCTCCACACTGCCTGGCAGAGCACAGGAAGGTGCCACCTTGAAAGGGAGGCCACCTCTGTCCAGCCCCTGCCTCTTTCCCAGCACAGAACAAAACAGCCAGAGAAACTTTTTTGGTTGCAGAAGTCCTTTGAGCTCATTGGGTCCAACCATCAAGCCAACACCACCATGCTCACTAAGCCATGTCCCAGAGTGCCATGTCTACATGGTTTCTGAACACCTCCAGGCATGGGGACTCCACCACCTAGGCACACTCTGGCTCATGTCTACCCAGCTGTCAACCACCACACAGAATCACAGAATCACCAAGGTTGGAAGAGACCTCAGAGTTCATCAATTCCAACCTGTCACCACAGACCTCATGACTAAACCATGGCACCAAGTGCCACATCCAGTCCCCTCTTGAACACCTCCAGGGATGGGGACTCCACCACCTCCCTGGGCAGCACATTCCCATGGCAAACAACTCTCTCAGTGAAGAACTTTCTCCTCACCTCCAGCCTAAACTTCCCCTGGCACAGCCCCCAGCTCTCTCTCTGCTGGGCAGTTTGCAGCCACTCTGCCCCAAGCCTTGGAGCATTTATGGGGTTGTTGTGAGCCAAATGCAAGACCCCAGCACTTGGCCTTGTTGCATCTCATCCCATTGGCCTTGGCCAATCAATCCAGCCAGGCCAGGTCCCTCTGCAGAGCCTTCCTACCCTCCAGCAGCCCAATACTCCCTCCCAGCTTAGTGTCATCTGCAGACATACTGAGGGTGCCTCAATCCCCTCACCCAGCTCATTGATAAAGACATTCAAGAGCAGTGGCCCCAGCACTGAGCCCTGGGGAACAGCACTTGTGGCAGAAGGGATGATGCTCAGGCTCTGGGGCAGTTTGGGAGCAGCCTGGCTGCACCACCCCCATTTTCCCAAGCCCATTTCTTCAGGCTAAGGGAAGAGATTTTGAGTTAATAAAACCACAGAGGGATTATTTTGCAGCTGCTTGTTTCACACAAGACTCCTCAGTTGGTACAACATCCCATCAGGGCAAGGACAGCCTGCCCTGGTGGGTTTTAAAAGGTGTTTCCATGTACTTCCAAGACCCCCTAAAGCATAAAAGATGCCCTACAGGGTCACAGCACCCTCAGGCACCCACATGCTTGCAGGCCAGTGACCTGCAACTGCTCAGGAGGGCTTTACATACAATCATAGAATCAATAAGCTTGGAAAAGACCTCAAAGATCATCAAGTCCAAGCTGTCACCCAACTCCTCCTGACAACTAAACCATGGCTCCAAGTGCCACAGCCAATCCCCTCTTGAACACCTCCAGGGACAGGGACTCCACCACCTCACAGAATCATAGAATCACCAAGGTTGGAAGAGACCTCAGAGATCATCAAGTCCAACCTGTCACCCAACACCACATGACTAACTAAACCATGGCTCCAAGTGCCACATCCAAGCCCTTTTGGAACACTTCCAGAGATGGGGACTCTTTTGGGGCAGAATGTTCTCTTATTGGCCATGCTAGCAAACAGGAAGAAAATCCACAGGAACTAACTACCCTAGCCTTTCATTTAGTAAAGATAGTTGAACCCAAAATGTGCTTCAGCAAGGTCCTTAGCAGGGGTTGACACAGGCTGCCCAGGGAGGTGGTAGAGTCCCCATCCCTGGAGGTGTTCAAGAAACCTGTGGCCATGGCTCTTTGGGACATGGTTTATACAGTGTGGCCAGCAGGAGCAGGGAGGTCATTGTGCCCTGTGCTCAGCACTGGTTAGGCCACACCTTGAGTCCTGTGTCCAGATCTGGGCTCCTCAGTTTAAGAAGGACATTGAGACACTTGAAGATGTCCAGAGAAGGGCCACAAGGCTGGGGAGAGGTCTGGAGCACAGCCCTGTGAGGAGAGGCTGAGGGAGCTGGGGTTGCTTAGCCTGGAGAAGAGGAGGCTCAGGGGAGACCTTCTTGCTCTCTCCAACTCCCTGAAGGGAGGTTGTAGCCAGGTGGGGGTTGGTCTCTTCTCCCAGGCACCCAGCACCAGAACAAGAGGACACAGTCTCAAGCTGTGCCAAGGGAGGTTTAGGCTGGAGGTGAGGAAGAAATTCTACACAGAGAGAGTGATTGCCCATTGGCAATCTTCCCTGAGAGAGTTGTTAGCCATTGGGATGTGCTGCCCAGGGAGGTGGTGGAGTCCCCATCCCTAGAGGTGTTCAAGAGGGGATTGGATGTGGCTCTTGGTGCCATGGTCTAGTAGTCATGAGGTCTGTGGTGCCAGCTTGGACTTGATGTGTCCCCAGCCTGATCTAGTGTGGGGTGCCCCTGCCCATGGCAGGGGGGTTGGAACTAGATGGTCCTTGTGGTCCCTTCCAACCCTGACTGATTCTATGATTCTTTGAGAGCTTTTCCAACCTTATTGATTCTATGGTTTAATGGCCATGGTGGGGTTGGGTTGATTGTTGGACTCAATGATCTTGGAGGCATTTTCCAAGCAAAATAATTCTGTGATTCTATGATTTGCCATCAGTTTCTCCTACCAAGTGGCCCTTTGGCCTGCAAAGGCTTTTTTTGTTCTTTTGTTTGTGTCTGTTTCGTTGGAGGGAAACTCAAAACAATCTGTTCATTATCAGTGGCAGTCCAGAGGGCATTACCAACAGTCTGCACTAACTATACATTAAATCCTCACCCATGCTGGCCCCTCTTGTCCTCTGGGCTGTGGATTAGATAATCCCCTTAAAATAACAGTCAGTCATTAGCTCTGCCTTGCCACCCTCCCTGCTTGCAAGCCAACAGTGCCAGCCCCTATCTCATAGAATCACAGAACTGTCAGGGTTGGAAAGGACCTCAAGGCTCAGCCAGTTCCACCCCGCCTGCCATAGCCAGGGACACCTCACACTACAGCAGGTTGCTCACAGCCACATCCAGCCTGGCTGCAAACACCTCCAGGCAGGAGGCTTCCACCACCTCCCTGGGCAACCTGTGCCAGTCTCTCACCACCCTCATGGGAAACAACTTCTTCTAAAATCCAATCTCAATCTACCCATTTCTAGTTTTGCTCCACCCCCCCCCAGTCCTATCCCTCCCTGACACCCTCAAAAGTCCCTCCCCAGCTTTCTTGGAGCCCCCTTCAGATACTGGAAGGCCACAATTAGGTCTCCTCAGAGCTTTCTCTTCTCCAGACTGAACAGCCCCAACTCCCTCAGTCTGGCCTCATAGCAGAGCAGCTCCAGCCCTCTGCTCATCCTCGTGGCCCTTCTCTGGACACCTTCCAGCACCTCCAGATCCTTCCTGGCACAGAGGCTCCAGAACTGGACCCAGAGCTCCAGCTGTGGTCTCAGCAGAGTGGAGCAGAGGGGCAGAATCCCCTCCTTGGTCCTGCTGGCTCTGCTTCTCTTGCTGCAGCCCAGGCTGTGGTTGGCTCTCTGGGCTGCAAGTGCTCCCTGCTGGCTCCTGTTGAGCTTCTCCTCCAGCAGCACCCCCACAGCAAAGAAGTTTTTCCTCATGTTGAAGTGGAACTTCCTGTGTTGAAGTTTATGGCCATTGCCCCTTGCCCAAGACACCACTGAACAGAGCCTGGCCCCTTCATCTCCACACCCACCCTTCAGATATTTATAACCACTGAGAAGATTCCCTCCCAGGCTGCTCTGCTCCTGGCTAAACAGCCCCAGCTGCTGCCATGGATTAGGACTGGAATCAGGCATCCTGACTCTGCACAAGCTTCTTGGGCAGGCATCACTAGAAAGCTCTTTTGGCTGAGCCACAGCAGCTTTGGAGATGGCTACAAAAGAGGGCTGAAGCAGGAGGAGATCAGGTTTGGGTTGGGAGAATAAGTCCCAGGGCAGTTGGCACAGAAGCAGCAGGGAGGATGAGTGCTGGCATGCAGGCATCCTCACAGCAGGCACTCCTGTGCCAAATCCACTGCTGCCTGCTGGAACTCCCCTTCCCACCCCTTAAAGGACATCACAGTCTGTACTCTGCTCTGCTGAAATGGCTCCTGGAGTACTGTGTCCACCTCTGGGGCCCCCAACACAAGGACATCAAACTGCTGGAGCAGGTCCAGAGGACTCCATGAACATGATCATAGGACTGGAGAACCTCTCCTGTGAAGACAGGTTGGGAGAGTTGGGGCTGTTCAGCCTGGAGAAGAGAAGGCTCTGGGGAGATCTTAGAGCTGCATTTCAATATCTGAAGGGGCTCCAGGAGAGCTGGGGAGGGACTGTTCAGAAGGGTCTGTGCGGATAGGACGAGGGGCAGTGGTTTGAAACTGAAGGAGGGGAGATTTAGGTTGGCCATCAGGAGGAAGTTCTGCACAGTGAGGGTGGGTAAAATACTGGAGCAGGTTGCCCAAAGAGGTGGTGGAGGCCCCATCCCTGAGGACACTCAAGGTCAAACCCGATGGGGCCCTGAACACAACCTGATCTATTTGGGGTTGCCTGATGTTGAATTCTTCAAGGGTCCCTTCCATCCCGATGCAGCCTGTGAATCTGGGAGCACAGAAGTGCTAGCAAATGCCACTGCCAAATGACCTCCAAGAGGACAGCTCCTGGCTCCTGCTGGCTGGCACTGCTGCTGCCCAGAGCCAGGGAATGTCACCTCCCAGGCTTGCAGGCATCTGGGCTGCCTGCCTGCCAAGCCTGCCCTGCCAGATGGCTCCAGCGATGGACCTAATATAGTAACAGAGTGGTCATGGATGGCCACGTGGGAAAGCCACTTGAGAGCTCTGCTGGTGCCCAGAGCAGCAGCTGTGGGTGCAGAGGGCATCCTCCACAGCAGGCCCCATCCTGCCCAGCACAGGATGTCCACCACAAGGGGCTGGAGAGTGAGCCAAAGGGCCTGCATGGCCGTGGTGATGGCCCTGGTTTGCAGATGATGGAAGCTCTGTGGTGTGAAGGGCCCAGGGAGGGGATGGTGCCCACGGACACTGCAGGGTTTCAGGCTGTGCCTCTAAGATTTTTCACAGATCTTGAGCAGAAAAGTAGTAAAATGTAAATAAATCACTGTTGGGTGTGAGAAGGAAAAGGCAGCTAATTCCAAACAGAATCACAGAATCACCAAGGTGGGAAGAGACCTCAAAGGTCATCAAGTCCAACCTGTCACCACAGACCTCATGACTACTAGACCATGGCACCAGGAGCCACATCCAATCCCCTCTTGAACACCTCCAGGCACAGTGACTCCACCACCTCCCTGGGCAGCACATTCCAATGACGAATGACTCTTTCTGTGTAGAACTTTCTCCTCACCTCCAGCCTAAACTTCCCCTGGCACAGCTTGAGACTGTGTCCTCTTGTGCTGGGGCTGCTTGCCTGGGAGAAGAGACCAACCCCCACCTGGCTACAACCTCCCTTCAGGGAGCTGTAGAGAGCAAGAAGGTCTCCCCTGAGCCTCCTCTTCTCCAGGCTAAGCAACCCCAGCTCCCTCAGCCTCTCCTCACAGGGCTGTGCTCCAAACCCCTCCCCAGCTTTGTTGCCCTTCTCTGGACACCTTCCAGCATCTCAACATCTTTCCTAAACTGAGGAGCCCAGAACTGGACACAGGACTCAAGGTGTGACCTAACCAGTGCTGAGCACAGGGCAGAATGACCTCCCTGCTCCTGCTGGCCACACTGTTCCTGATGCAGGCCAGGATGCCATTGGCTTTCTTGGCCCCCTGGGCACACTGCTGGCTCATGTTCAGGCAGCTGTCAATCAGCACCCCCAGGTCCCTCTCTGTTTGGCAGCTCTCAGCCACTCTGACCCCAGCCTGTAGCACTGCCTGGGGTTGCTGTGGCCAAAGTGCAGCCCCTGGCACTTGGACTTGTTGAATGCCATCCTGTTGGACTCTGCCCATCTGTCCAGCCTGGCAAGATCCCTCTGCAGAGCCCTTCTGCCCTCTAACTGACCAACAACTGCTCCAAACTTGGTGTCATCTGCACATTTGCTGATCCCCTCATCCAGATCATCAATGAAGATATTGAACAGGATGGGGCCCAGCACTGATCCCTGGGGGACACCACTGGTGACTGGCCACCAGCTGGCTGTGGCACCATTCACCACCACTCTCTGGGCCTGGTCCTCCAGCCAGTTCCTAACCCAGCTCAGAGTGCACAATCCCACTGGAGAGATATCCACCATAAGATTGTTTGCACCAAAACGGTTCCTCCTCTCTCCTCACTTCTTGCTCTCCACAACTACCTGAGGGGAGGCTGTAGCCAGGTGGGAGTTGGTCTCTTCTCCCAGGCAACCAGCACCAGAACAAGAGGACACAGTCTCAAGCTGTGCCAGGGGAGGTATAGACTGCATGTGGGGAGAAAGTTTTTCCCAGCAAGAGAGATTGGCCATTGGAATGTGCTGCCCAGGGAGGTGGTGGAGTCACTGTCCCTGGAGGTGTTGAAAAAGGCTTGGATGTGGCACTTGGAGCCATGGTTTAGTTGTCAGGAGGTGTTGGGTGACAGGTTGGACTTGGTGATCTCTGAGGTCTTTTCCAACCTTGTTGATTCTGTGATTCTATGATTCTTGGCTCCTAACTTTCTTCTGCTTGACCTTGGCTGCATTGGTTTGGTATTAACTTCCCTGCTTCTGTCTCTTCTCCCTTTTTGACAGGGGGACAAGGGGGGAGGCAAGGAGGCAGAAGCTAGTAGCTTCCCCTGGTCTTTGTCCAAGGGGGGATTCTTGTGCTGTTTATCAATTGTAAATCCCTGTCAACATTGTCAGTCCTGTGTATTTTGTACACATTCATTGCATCCCATTGTAGGTTGTAGAATTGCCTGTAAATACAGCTTCCATTTGCCTCCAGCTGGGCTGGGCTGGCAAAGCTAATTATGGGGGGGGTGGGTGGAGAAATTTCAACCCACCACAGGCACTAAACACATGGAGCAGAAATGTCAGGGCCAAGCAGGGCAGCTTGGCCAGCTCCTGCAGCTTCTGTGGGCTGCCTCTGCATGTCCCTCAGGGCTGGCCTGGGAAAGCACAAGCTACCACCCTCAGTGAGAACTACAGGCTCCAGAGCACACTGCTCTCTTGAATACTTATAAGCAGCAAGACTGACACAATCATAGAATGGGTTGGGTTGGAAGGAGCCTTAAAGATCACCCAGCTCCAACCCCCCTGCCATGGGCAGGGACACCTCCCGCCAGCCCAGGTTGCTCAAGGCCTCATCCAGCCTGGCCTTCAACACCTGCAGGGAGGGGACAGCCACAGCCTCCCTGGGCAAGCTGTGCCAGTGTCTCCCCACTGTTTACCTGTTACAATGCAAAACCTAAGAGCTGTTGATTCCACAGCTCAGACAGCCTGCCCCTGGCTCTCCAGCTCCAGGGCACCAACCCCTTCGCTCTCCCAGCTGTTTGCACCTGGCACCTGGAAGAGCAGTCCAATTCCATTCCAAACTCTTCCTGTGGGAGCACCAACAGTTCTGCCCTCCTCAGGTGAGCAGGTTCCTGGCTTGCTGATGCAAACAGCTCATACTACAAATACATGCCTGTGCCTCCACACTGGCAACACCTGAGTCCATCCAAGGAGCTGCACGGAGCTGTGACAGCCTGGGGACAGCCAGGATCCTCAACCCTCTGCTTCTCCAGGAGCACAGAATGTTAAGGGTTGGAAAGGACCTCTGAAGATCACCCAGACCAACACCCCTGCCACAACAGGATCATCTAGGGCAGGTCACACAGGCACACAGCCAGATGGGTCTTAAAAGTCTCCAGAGGAGGACACTCCACAACCTCTCTGGGCAGCCTGCTCCAGGGCTCCAGCACCCTCACACCAAAGAAGTTTCTACTCATGTTGAGGTGGAACCTCCTGTGTTCCAGCTTGTACCTGTTGTTCCTTGTGCTATCACAGGGCACCACTGAAAAGAGCTTGGCCCCTTCACCCTGACCCTCACCCCTCCCAGCACCCCCTCTCAGCCTTCTCAAGCCCAGCCAGTCCTTTAAAACTCTTCCGAGCAGCCAGCCGAGCACGGTTTCATTTCACCGGGGCGGTTTTGCCCTCGGGCTTTATTACCACTTCAAATCCTGGAGCACCGACAGGTTTGCCAGCTGCCTTCTTGCACAAGGAGAGCAGCAGCAGCAGGAGCAGCATCGGCAGCAGCATCGGCGGCAGCCCAGCCGTAGGCGCGGCCGCGCCGGTGCCTAATTAAGCGCCGAGCCCTGGGCTGGCCGCGCCGCTTGTGTTGGCACGGCCCGGGGCGGGGGGGGAGCAGCCAGATGGGTGCCCAGCATCTGCATGGTCTTGTGCCTCTGCTTTCCTTCCTCCTCCGCAGCAATTTAGGAGGTGTGGCTCTTGGCAATATGGACGAAGGAAGGAAGGAAGGAAGGAAGGAAGGAAGGAAGGAAGGAAGGAAGGAAGGAAGGAAGGAACCCCAAAATGCATCTGGGCACCATCCTGCTGCCAGTGGCAGCGTGGCCCAGGGAGGCTGGCAGGGCTCTGCAGCGAGAGGGGAAACCAGCTTCCTGGGCAGCCCCCCAAAGGGGATTGGGGATTGCTGATTTGCAAACCAAGACTTTTCCCTCACTTGTCTCTTGGATGCATCCCAGGGGGTTGGAACACCTCTGCTAGGAAGGCAGGCTGAGGGAGCTGGAGAAGAGAAGGCTCCAGGGAGTCCTAACAACAAACCTTCCTGGACCTGAAGGGGGCTACAAGAAGGATGGGGAGAGACTATTTACAAGGGCCTGCAGTGATAGGATGAGGGGCAATGGCTTAAAGCTGGAGAAGAGTAGATTTAGATTGGGTGTGAGGAACAAGTTCTGCGCCAGCAGGGTGGTGGAACACTGGAACAGGCTGCCCAGGGAAGTGGTTGTGTCCCCATCCCTGGAGATATTCAAGGTGATCTAGCGGAGGATGTCCCTGCTGAGTGCAGAGGGGGTTGGACTGGATGATCTTTGGAGGTCCCTTCCAGCCCAGAGCATTCTATGATTCTGTTGTATGCTGGCATGGCACTGATGGCCTGCAGCCTGCAGTGTGTGTTTGCAAGCCACCCAAAGACCACAGACACCACCACAAACCCAGCACTGATTCAGGGGAGGTTCCCCCAAAACTGAAGCAATCTGGAGGGCAGCAACCAGGCTGATTTGCAGGGCACCAAGTCATCCAGCATGGAGAGGTGAGGAAGGCCCAGCTCAGTCCCATGCCAGGTGTGCACACAGGTGCTGCTTGGGCTAGAATCATAGTTTTGGTTGGAAAACACCTCCAAGACCAACGAGTCCAGCTGTCAACCTAGGACCACTGTGGCCATTAAACCATGCTCCAAAGTGCCATGTCCACACATGGCAATTGGCCCTGAACTCTGCAAGGCAGCCAGTATATACACCCTGGCTCCCCAACATCCAGCACTGCCACAAAGGTCTCATCCACACAGATGGGGGAGAAGGGCAACAAAGTTGGTGAGGGGTTTGGAACACAAGTCCTATGAGGAGAGGCTGAGGGAGCTGGGGCTGCTTAGTCTGGAGAAGAGGAGGCTCAGGGGAGACCTTCTTGCTCTCTACAACTCCCTGAAGGGAGGTTGTAGCCAGGTGGGGGTTGGTCTCTTCTCCCAGGCAAGCAGCACCAGAACAAGAGGACACAGTCTCAAGCTGCACCAAGGGAGGTTTAGGTTGGATGTTAGGAAGAAGTTCTACACAGAGAGAGTGATTGCCCATTGGAATGTGCTGCCCTGGGAGATGGTGGAGTCACCATCACTGGAGGTGTTCAGGAGGAGACTTGATGGGGTGCTTGGTGCCATGGGTTAGTTGATTAGGTGGTGTTGGATGATAGGTTGGACATGATGATCTTGAAGGTCTTTTCCTGGTTTATTCCATTCCATTCCATTCCATTCCATTCCATTCCATTCCATTCCATTCCATTCCATTCCATTCCACAGATGTCCTCAAGCTTTCAATGGGACAAAGGGACACAAACACCCCCCCAAACTCAACACATCTCATGATTCAGGGCTCAGTGTTGGGACCACTTCTGTTTCACAGCTTCATTGATGGCCTTGATACAGACAAATGTGTCAGCAGTAATTTTGCAGATGACACCAAATTAGCTGGAGAGTTATCTGCAGCAGGGCAGGGAGGCTCTACAGAGGGATTTGGATAGGTTGGGTCTATTGCCAATGTTACCAGGAAGATATTCAACAGGGCCAAGTGCCAGGGCCTGCACTTGGGGCACAACAACCCCAAGTAATGCTCCAGGCCTGGGGCAGCGTGGCTGGAAAGCTGCTGGCAGAAAGGGACCTGGGGGTGCTGATGGACAAGCAGCTGAACAGGAGGCAGCAGTGTGCCCAGGGGGCCAAGAAAGCCAAAGGCCTCCTGGCTGGGATCAGCACTGCTGTGTCCAGCAGCAGCAGGGAGGGGATTGTCCCCTGGCACTCAGCTCTGGGCAGGCCACACCTCGAGTGCTGTGGCCAGGTTTGGGCACCTCCAGCCAAGAGAGAGGTGGAGGTGCTGGAGCCAGGGCAGAGCAGGGCAAGGAAGCTGGGAAGGGCCTGGAGAAGAAATCTGATGGAGAGAGACTGAAGGAGCTGGGGATGGTTAGTGTGAAACAGAGGAGGCTGAGGGCAGACCTCCTGGCTCTCTACAGCTCCCTGAAAGGAGGTTGTGGAGAGGCTGCTGCTGGTCTCTTCTCACAGGTCATTAGTGACAGGACAAGAGGAAGAGCCTCAGGCTGTGACTGGGGAGGTTCAGACTGGGGAAACATTTTCCCCATCCAGAGTGGTCAGGGATTGGAATGTGCTGCCCAGGGAGGTGGTGGAGTCCCCAAGCCTGGCTGTGTTTCAAGGTGGTTTGGCTGTGGTGCTTGGGGCTATGGTTTAGGGGTGACCCTTGCAGAGCAGGGCTCTGGGTTGGACTTGGTGATCCTGAGGGTCTCTTCCAACCTGAATGTTTCTGTGTGACACAGGCTGCACCATGACCCCAATTCAAGTGACTGCTCCTCCACCCCACCTTGGCTGGAGGCTGGCTGTGGGGAAGGGCTATCACTTAGGACCTGAGCTGGTGTTTACTTGGAAAAGGTAGACATTAAACTCCTCTTTGCTCCTTGGTGTGCTCTAGCTTGGCTGGCCTCTGCAGTTGCATTAATCATCCTCCCCCGGCAGCAAGGGAAAGAGTTTTGGAGCTGTGCTCCCAGAGCCCAGAAGCAAGAAATGTGTTTAGCAAAGTGCCCTCCTGTCATCCATTAAAAATTAACAGATCTCATTAGCATCATTAATTGGAAGCATCTGAGCCATGGCACTTTGATGACAAAGCAGCACTGATACCCAGCTGGACTGTCCAGGAAGGGAGCTGCTACCTAGAGGAGCTTAGGTGAGAACTGAAAAACAGGGAGCCAACAGGGACAGGCAACAGCCAAGGGCAGGAGACTGAACACATCCAAGTGCCAGGGGCTGCACTTTGGCCACAGCAACCCCAGGCAGTGCTACAGGCTGGGGTCAGAGTGGCTGAGAGCAGCCAGGCAGAGAGGGACCTGGGGGTAATGGTGGACAGCAGCTGAACATGAGCCAGCAGTGTGACCAGGGGGCCAGGAAGGCCAATGGCATCCTGGCCTGCATCAGGAACAGTGTGGCCAGCAGGAGCAGGGAAGTCATTGTGCCCTGTGCTCAGCACTGCTTAGGCCACAGCTTGAGTCTTGTGTCCAGTTCTGGACTCCTCAATTTAAGAAGGACATTGAGATGCTGGAAGGTGTCCAGAGAAGGGCAACAAAGCTGGGGAGGGGTCTGGAGCACAGCCCTGTGAGGAGAGGCTGAGGGAGCTGGGGTTGCTTAGCCTGGAGAAGAGGAGGCTCAGGGGAGACCTTCTTGCTCTCTGCAACTCCCTGAAGGGAGGTTGTAGCCAGGTGGGGATTGGTCTCTTCTCCCAGGCAACCAGAACAAGAGGACACAGTCTCAGGCTGTGCCAGGGGAGGTTTAGGCTGGAGGGGAGGAAGAAGTTCTTCCCAGCAAGAGAGATTGGCCATTGGAATGTGCTGCCCAGGGAGGTGGTGGAGTCCCCATCCCTGGAGGTGTTTAGGAAGAGACTGGATGGGGTGCTTGGTGCCATGGCTCAGTTAATTAGATGGTGTTGGGTGATAGGTTGGACTTAATGATCTCAAAGGTCTCAACATTTATGCACTAGCAAGACCTGCAAAGACACAGTGCTAAGGTGGACAGCAATAATCCCTGCCTTCCAGACGGCAGCTGCTAAAAGCAGCCCTCAGGACAGAAGGACATTTCTCAATGCTTGGTCAGAGAACTCCTGGTGGTGTTAGAGCCCCCTGGAACCTCTGACTTTGTGACTCACTTCATGTGGACACCAGATCTGAGCAGGGCCCAGCCCACAAAGACTGAGGTTTGTGGCATTCCTGCTCCAAGAAGGCAAGCAGGACTGCTCCTCTTCAATCAGGAGGAATTAGGCACTTGTGGAATTCCTGCCTGTGCTCAGGCAAAAACCCCTGGGCACTCCTCACTGCCTTGTGCTTGTAAGGAGAAGAAAAATCAAAGGCAGCTGCTGTTTTGCTCCTTGTAAAGAAAGTGTCTGAGCAGTGTTCCCAGCCCATGAGTCACACTGAGCAGGGCTCCACCTGGCTACAACAGGTGACACCAAGAGAACGATCTGGAGTGAGATTCCAGGTCAGCAAGAATTTGAGTTGGGCACAGATTTACCTGTTCAGGCCCCAGGAAGGGGCAGCAGGGAGGCTCAGGCATGGTGCTGTACAGGCTGCTCACACTGCCTCAGCTCCTGGGGAAACTACCTGAGTGCTCTTATCAAAGAGGCCAACCCCCCCTACCAGAGCAGGATCACCTAGTGCAGGTCACACAGGAACACATCCAGGTGGGTCTTGGAAGTCTCCAGAGAAGGAGACTCCACAGCCTCTCTGGGCAGCCTGCTCCAGGGCTCTGTCACCCTCACAGTGAAGAAGCTCCTCCTGATGTTCAGATGGAACCCCCTTGGGTTCCAGTTTGTGTCCATTGCCCCTTGTCCTATCCCAGGCCACCACTAAACAGAGCCTGGACCTTCTTCTTGACACCTAGCCTGCAGATATTTATAAACACTGAGAATGGAATGGAATGGAATGGAATGGAATGGAATGGAATGGAATGGGATGGGATGGAATGGAATGGAATGGAATGGAATGGGATGGAATGGAATGGAATGGAATGGGATGGAATGGAATGGAATGGAATGGAATGGAATGGAATGGAATGGAATGGGATGGAATGGGATGGAATGGAATGGGATGGAATGGAATGGAATGGAATGGAATGGAATGGAATGGAATGGAATGGAATGGAATGGAATGGGATGGAATGGGATGGAATTAACCAGGTTGGAAAAGACCTCAGAGATCACCAAGTCCAACCTATCACCCAACACCATCTAATCAACTAAACCATGGCACCAAGCACCCCATCCAGGCTCTTTCTAAACACCTTCAGGGATGGTGACTCCACCACCTCCCTGGGCAGCACATCACAATGGCCGAGCTCTCTTGCTGGGAAGAATTTCTTCCTCACCTCCAGCCTAAACCTCCCCTGGCACAGCTTGAGAGTGTGTCCTCTTGTTCTGGTGCTGGCTGCCTGGGAGAAAAGACCAACCCCCACCTGGCTATGACCTCCCTTCAGGGAGTTGGAGAGAGCAAGAAGGTCTCCCCTGAGCCTCCTCTTCTGCAGGCTAAGCAACCCCAGCTCCCTCAGCCTCTCCTCACAGGGCTGTGCTCCAGACCCCTCCCCAGCCTCATTGCCCTTCTCTGGACATGTTCAAGTGTCTCAATGTCCTTCTTAAACTGAGGAGCCCAGAACTGGACACAGGACTCAAGGTGTGGCCTAACCAGTGCTGAGCACAGGGGCAGAAGGTGCCCTCTCAGGTTGCTCTTCTCTTTCTCTTGCACTGGCTGAGTTCACTGAGGTGGATGAAGAGCTGCCTGTGCTGGAAGGAATGTTTGCATGTGGAGCTTGGGCTCTTCTCCCTGCTATCAAGTGACAGAACAAGAGGAACTGGCCTCAAGTTGCAACAAGGGAGGCTTAGGTTGGAGATGAGGAAAAATGTCTTTGCTGCAAGAGTGGTCAGGGACTGGCACAGGCTGCCCAGGGAGGTGGTGGAGTCCCCATCCCTTGGGGTGTTCAAGAAAGCTGTGGCCATGGCCCTGTGGGACCTGGTCTGATGGCCATGGTGGTGTTGGGCTGACAGTTGGGCTTGGTGATCTCAGAGGTAATTTCCAGCCAGAGCAATTCTGATTCCATGACTCCCAGTTCACTGCTCCTGGTGCAGGGGAGTGGATCTGGGCTAAGGCCCAGCTGGTGACTGCTCAGAGATCTATCCTGTGGCCATGGCACTTGGGGCCATGGTTTAGTGGCCATGGTGAGGTTGGGTTGCTGGCTGGACTTGATGATCTTAGAGGCCTTTTCCAACAGAAGCAATCCTGTGATTTCTACAGGGCATGGGCTGAGGTGAGAGAGCTGCCAAGGGAGGGGAACTGAGAGGCTACAGCTGTGCCAAGCTCTTTTAATCCCATTAAGCTGCTAAAATAAAGAAACATCTACAGAACCCCCTGGCCCTGCCTTAAACCAACATGAGCCTGCCTGCAGCCTGTAAGAGCAGGTTGGTGAAGGAGGCCCTGGGAAATGTCACCATACCCAGCGTTTCCCACTGCATGGAGAACAAGAAGGGTTGGGTTCATAGGCTGGAACTTTGTAACAGCTTCAGGACATCTTTCCTTAGCTGGAAGGAGCCCCAGGAACAGCTGCTGCAGTCTGGATCCTGGGGTGCATCAAGAGTGCCCAGCAGGGCTAGGGAGGTTCTTCTCCTCCTCTACCCTGCCCTGCTGAGACCACACCTGGGATACTGTGTCCAGTTCTGGGCTCCCCAGCTCAAGAGAGACAGAGAGCTGCTGGAGAGACTCCAACAGAGAGCTACAAGGATGAGTAGGGGACTTGAGCATCTCCCCTGTGAAGAGAGACTGAGAGCCCTGGGGCTGTTTAGTCTGGAGAAGAGAAGGCTGAGAGGGATTTGATCAATGTCCATCAATAGCTGAGGGGTGGGGGTCAAGTGGAGGGGGCCAAGCTCTGTTGGGTGGTGCACAGTGATAAGCCAAGGAACAATGGAGACAAACTTGAACAGAGAAGCTTTCAGCTCAACATGAGGAGAGACTTCTTTACAGTGAGCCCAGGAGCAGGCTGCCCAGAGAGGTTTTGGAGTCTCCTTCTCTGGACTCATTCAAACCCCACCTGGATGCATTCCTGTGCAGACTATCCTGGGTGATGCTGCTCTGGCAGGGGGGTTGGACTGGATGATCTCTGGAGGTCCCTTCCAACCTCTAATGTACTGTGGGACTGTGAGACCAGGACCTGGCTTGGGACTGCTTTCTGCATGGCTGTAGAGAAAGATCCAAATGAACCCAGAATGAATCAATCACAGAATCCTAGAATGGGTTGGGTTGGAAGGGACCTTCAAGATCATCCAGTTCCAACTCCCCTGCCATGGGCAGGGACACCTCCCACTAAGATCAGGCTGCTCAAGGCCTCATCCAGCCTGGCCTTCAACACCTCCAGGGTTGAGGCATCCACAGCACCTGACACCAAACCAGGGCCAATCCCTGCTCCCTGCCTCCTTCCCAGACTGAGAGCAAACCCTGCTCCCAAAGCAGCAGTGGCACAATGGAGCTGGAAGCCAGAGGTGGTGGCAGCTGATGGGAAGCTTGCTGTCTTCCCAGCTGAGTGCCAGGACACTGCAGCTGCAGTGCTTGGGCTGTGCTGGATCCATCTCATCACACTTGGTCTTTCCTTGGTGCCAAGGGGCAACCCAGCATGCATGGGGACCCAGGGCTGGGACTTCATCAAACCAGTGCTCATGGCTGGGACCATAGTGGAGCTCAAGGAGATCACCTTCACTGTTCCTCACCCAGGAAGAGGGAGCAAGGGAGTGTGGAGACTGGCCCCAGGCTCCTGCCCAGCCCCTCCCTGGGTCAGCTCAAACATGCAGCCAGGGAAGGTGCCAGGGACACACACAGCTCACATGGGAGCATGCCAGCTGCTCTGGAGACACATCCATCAGCACAGCCAGCAGGGAATCAAGGGGGTGACAATACAAGCAGGCTCCAAGGTCCAAGTTCACTAATGCCTCCCCCCCCATCCTATCAGTGCCCCTCTCAGGAGTGCCACAATCACGGTGGACAATCAAAACCAATGGCTCCATAATCCAGTGTGCAAATCCCTTGGCAATCCTCTCTGAAGGGATTAGAGCAAGCACAGATAAGAGTTTCCTGGAAATCAGGAGCTGCACTGCAGCCTCACTCCTCTCCCAGCCTCCCAGAAAGAGGAAAAGGGACAGGCTCATGCCCTGCACCACCTCAGCACACCAATCCCCCCTCCACCAAGCCCCTGCCAAGAGCACAGCTCCTCCAGTGTTTGCCCGTAGCACTATTTTGGGGCATAACTGCTGTATGGCACTGAGCCTATGGGTGAGGTGCTTGGAGGGTAGGAAATCTGCCTGCATCAGAGAGCAGGAGATGCCTGCCAGCCCCCTGCAAGCTGTTTGGGCCATCCCTGTTCTGAAAGGGCTCTGTGGGACCCTGCAATGTCCTACCATGGTTCTTTGAGCTGTGAGAGCTGCACCAAACACTGTGGGTGCCCAGCAGGAAAATCACAGGATAGAATCAGAACCATTTGGACTGGAAAAGACCTCTAAGATCATTGAGTCCATCCATTCTCTGACTCTACCAATTCTGGTGCTGAACCATGGCCCTCAGCACCACAGCTCTGCCTCTTTCAAACCCCTCCAGGGATGGGCATTCAACCACCTCCCTGGGCAGCCTGTGCCAGGCTTTGAGAACCCTTTCAGTGAAGAAGTTCCTTCCAATGTCCAACCTAAACCTCTACTGGTGAAACCTGAAGCCATTTCCTCTCATCCTGTCACTAGGGAGAAGAGGCCAACCCCCACCTCACTCCAACCTCCTCTCAGGGAGATGTAGAGAGCAATGAGGTCTCCCCTCAGCCTCCTCTTCTCCACACTGAACACCCCCAGCTCCCTCAGCTGCTCCTCCCCAGCCCTGTTCTCCAGACCCTTCCCCAGCTTCATTGCCTTTCTCTGGACCTGATCCAGCTCCTCAATGTCCTTCTTGGAGTAAGGTGCCCAAAACTAGACCCAGGACCAGAGGGATAATCCCTGCCCTGCTGCTGCTGACCACACCATTGCTGATCCAGGCTAGGATGCTGGTGGCCTTCTTGGCCCCCTTGGCACCCCCTGGCTCATGTTCAGTTAGCTGTCAACCAGCACCCAACCCTTGGCCTTGTTGAATCTCATACAATTGTCTAGGCCCATCCATCCAACCTGGCCAGATCCCTCTGCAGAGCCTTCCTGACCTCTAACACTGCTTGGTGCCACCTGCAGACTTACTGAGGGTGCCTCAATCCCCTCATCCAGATCATTGATAAAGATGTTAAAGAGAACTGGCTGCAGCACTGAGCCCTGGGGAACAGCACTTGTGACCAGATGCTCTCTTAAATCAGAGTGGCTTCTAACATCCCAGCTTGCCTCACTTGGCTGTGCTGATGCCCTCAGAATATTTAGCAGCCAGGCCACTGCTGTTCTAACAGCTTCAACCCAGCACTTTGTTGACACTTCTGACTCAGTCATAGAGTCACAGAATCAACCAGGTTGGAAAAGACCTCAGAGATCATCAAGTCCAACCTGTCACCGAATACCTAACACCTCCTGACAACGAAACCATGGCTCCAAGTGCCACATCCAAGCCTTTCTTGAACACCTCCAGGGATGGGGACTCCACCACCTCCCTGGGCAGCACATTCCAATGGCAAATTACTCTGTGTAGAACTTTCTCCTCACATCCAGCCTAAACTTCCCCTGGCACAGCCTGAGACTGTGTCCTCTTGTTCTGGTGCTGGGTGCCTGGGAGCAGAGACCAACCCCCACCTGGCTACAACCTCCCTTCAGGGAGTTGGAGAGAGCAAGAAGGTCTCCCCTGAGCCTCCTCTTCTCCAGGCTAAGCAACCCCAGCTCCCTCAGCCTCTCCTCACAGGGCTGTGCTCCAGACCCCTCCCCAGCTTTGTTGCCCTTCTCTGGACACCTTCCAGCATCTCAACATCTTTCCTAAACTGAGGAGCCCAGAACTGGACACAGGACTCAAGGTGTGGCCTAAGCAGTGCTGAGCACAGGGCACAATGACTTCCCTGCTCCTGCTGGCCACACTGTTCCTCATACAGGCCAGGATGCCATTGGCCCTCTTGGCCCCCTGGGCACACTGCTGGCTCATGATCAGGTACTCAAGTACCCACAGGCTGTGGTAGCAGGACAATTGTCAGGAGTGTTTCTTTCATGAGAGGTATTTTTGTGCTTCCATCATTCTTTGGATCATCAAAGGAAGGACTGCAGTATCAGCATTCCCAGGAGAGCACACACAGTTCAGTTCCTGACCTGATATTGCTCAAGGAGTTATGCAGCTGCAGATGCCTCTTTGGAGCTACAGAGTTAGGTCACACTGAGTGATGCTCACAACAGTGAGCACTTGCAGCCCAGAGAGCCAAGCACAGCCTGGGCTGCAGCAAGAGAAGCAGAGCCAGCAGGGCCAGGGAGGGGATTCTGCCGCTCTGCTCCACTCTGCTGAGACCACAGCTGGAGCTCTGGGTCCAGTTCTGGAGCCTCTGTGCCAGGAAGGATCTGGAGGTGCTGGAAGGTGTCCAGAGAAGGGCCATGAGGATGAGCAGAGGGCTGGAGCTGCTCTGCTATGAGGACAGAGTGAGGGAGTTGGAGTTGTGCAGTCTGGAGAAGAGTGTCATCACCCTCCTGGGGAGCAACTTCTTCTAACATCCAATCTCAATCTACCCATTTCCAGCTTTGCTCCATTCCCCCCAGTCCTATCACTCCCTGACACCCTCAAAAGTCTCTCCCCAGCTTTCTTGGAGCCCTTTCAGACACTGGAAGGCCACAATGAGGTCTCCTCAGAGCCTTCTCTTCTCCAGACTGCACAACCCCAACTCCCTCAGTCTGTCCTCATAGCAGAGCAGCTCCAGCCCTCTGCTCATCCTCATGGCCCTTCTCTGGACACCTTCCAGCACCTTCAGATCCTTCCTGGCACAGAGGCTCCAGAACTGGACACAGAGCTCCAGCTGTGGTCTCAGCAGAGTGGAGCAGAGGGGCAGAATCCCCTCCCTGGCCCTGCTGGCTCTGCTTCTCTTGATGAATAAACAACTGAGAAAAAAACCAAACCTCCAAATGAATGATGAGCACCTGCAGCATCCGAAGGAACAAAGACACCAGGAGGAACAAAGCAGTGGGGGGGAAAATTCAGGCTCCTTTCTGCATTTCACTTGCACATTAGAGACCAAATGAACTTAGCAGTGCAGGCCAGGGGATGCCTTATCATAGTATCATAGTATCATAGTATCAGTCAGGGTTGGAAGGGACCACAAGGATCATCTAGTTCCAACCCCCCTGCCATGGCCAGGGACACCCCACACTAGATCAGCCTGGCCACAGCCTCATCCAGCCTGGGCTTACACACCTCCAGGGATGGGGCCTCGACCACCTCCCTGGACAACCCATTCCAGGGCTTCACCACTCTCATGGGGAAGAACTTCCTCCTCACCTCCAGCCTCAATCTCCCCACCTCCAGCTTCATTCCATTCCCCCTAGTCCTATCACTCCCTGAGATCCTGAGTATAGTATCATAGTGGTGCAACACAGCCAGTTAGCTGCTCTGTAGAGATCTTCATCTCAAAAGGCTTGAACAGAAAGAGCATTTCCCCCTCCTTTTATTTATTTACCTTTCCCCCCACCCCCTTCCTCTTCTCCTTCTATCTTTTCCTTTTCCTTGGGTGCCGACTCACCTTAGCTGAAAAGCTCATTGAGATTGTAATTATGGGAAGGCCTCACCCAGTGGACTCTGCAAGCTCCCCTATCAGCTTGAATGCCTGGCATTAGCAAGGCTAATTTAACCTCACTTGTTCCAAACAGCTCTGATTTGGAATTCCTTAATGGCCTCGGGAGAAGGAGGCTTTATGCCTCCTGCAAGCCAGGCTGCATTCTCTAGCCTAAATTCCTTCTCATCGATCCGGTGAATGCCCTGTTTTGTAGCCAACACAAACTGCGGCCAGTAAAATAATGTCAGGGGCTGGGGAGCTGGGGGGGATGAAAAGAGATTAGCTGTTCCCTGCTCCTGTTATTTTAAAGCAGAAATAACTTTGGCTCCTAACCGATTCGGAGACAAAGCTTGAAATGCAAAGCATGCTCAACTCCAGATTCAGCATGAAAAGGACCTTAAAATATTCCCCAGTGCAAGTAATGGACTTATTAGAGGGATGAAAGGAGGCACTTCTCACAGGATCCCAGGCTCTTTAGTCCTGTCATATCAATAATCTTGCTTAAGAATTTCATTCTATTTGCACTTCTTTCCCCTTCCCCCCCCTTCCCCTTCTCCCCAACTATCCTGCCTGACTCCTAGGCAATACAGCCTCTGCACTTGGAGAAGTGTTCCTTTCTTTCTGTCAGCGCAGCAAAACCCCTGCAGAAAAAAGAGACCATGGCACAGAGTGCCTCATCCAGGCTCTTCTTAAACACCTCCAGGGATGGGGACTCCACCACCTCCCTGGGCAGCACATCCCAATGGCCAATCTCTCTTGCTGGGAAGAACTTCCTCCTAACATCCAGCCTAAACCTCCCCTGGCACAGCCTGAGACTGTGTCCTCTTGTTCTGGTGCTGGGTGCCTGGAAGAAGAGACCAACCCCCACCTGGCTATAACCTCCCTTCAGGGAGTTGGAGAGAGCAAGAAGGTCTCCCCTGAGCCTCCTCTTCTCCAGGCTAAGCAACCCCAGCTCCCTCAGCCTCTCCTCACAGGGCTGTGCTCCAGACCCCTCCCCAGCCTTGTTGCCCTTCTCTGGACACCTTCCAGCAACTCAACATCTTTCCTAAACTGAGGGGAAGTTGAGATCACCCAGAGTGCCTGTGGGATACTTGAAGGTGCCCAGAGAAGGGCAACGAGGCTGGGGAGAGGCCTTGAGCACAGCCCGGTGAGGAGAGGCTGAGGGAGCTGGGGTTGCTTAGCCTGGAGAAGAGGAGGCTCAGGGGTGACCTCATTGCCCTCTACAACTACCTGAAGGGAGGTTGTAGCCAGGTGGGGGTTGGTCTCTTCTCCCAGGCACCCAGCAGCAGAACAAGAGGACACAGTCTGAAGCTGTGCCAGGGGAAGTTTAGGCTGGAGGTGAGGAGAAAGGTCTTCCCTGAGAGAGTTGTTAGCCATTGGAATGTGCTGCCCAGGGAGGTGGTGGAGTCCCCATCCCTGGAGGTGTTCAAGAGGGGATTGGATGTGGCACTTGGTGCCATGGTCTAGTCATGAGGTCTGTGGTGACAGGTTGGACTTGGTGATCCTCAAGGTCTCTTCCAACCTTAGTGATACTGTGATACTGTGGGATGGGGAGCAGGGGGGAAACAGGGGAGACAGTTTCACACCTGACAGCCCCTCAGTGAGGAGGTGGTTTTAAGGACTTGGTTAAAAACAGCTTCTTTACATGAGGACAGCTGGAACTTGCTGTACCTGCAATCTGTTCTCCTCTCCTTTATGTTGGGCACCCAGAGAAAATATAGTGACAGTGAGCAAACTTTGTAGAGATCAGGAAGGACAGGAAACCTGCCTGGCTGTCCTGAAGCTACCAAAATGCAGGCTTTTGCTCTCCTTTACTCAGTTTCCTTAGTTTCTGCAGGATGGTTTGATCCAAACTCAGCACTAAGCAGCAGGTAGTATCACAGAAAGCATCAGGTTGGAAGGGACCCTCAAAGGTCATTTTGTCCAACCCTCCTGCAGTCAGCAGGGACATCCCCAACTAGATCAGGTTGCTCAGGACCCTGACCTTGAGTGCCTCCAGGGGTAAAGCCTCAACCACCTCCCTGGGCAACCTGTTCCAGTGTCTCACCACTCTCACTGTGCAGAACTTCCTCCTGATGGCCAACCTGAGTCTCCCCTGCTCCAGTTTCAAACTATTGTTCCTCGTCCTGTTCCCACAGGCCCTTCTGAACAGTCCCTCCCCAGCTCTCCTGTGACCCCTTCAGATACTGAAATGCTGCTCTAAGGTCTCCCCAGAGCCTTCTCCAGGCTGGACAGCCCCAACTTTCCCAACCTGTCCCTATAGCAGAGGTTCTCCAGCCCTCTGGTCATCTTTGTGGCCTCCTCTGGACCCACACCAGCAGGTCTATGTCACTCTTATGTTGAGGGCTCCACAGCTGGACACAGCCCTGCAGGTGAGGTCTCAGCAGAGCAGAGCAGAGGGGCAGGATCCCCTCTCTCCATCTCTGCCCATGCTATGTTTGATGCAGCCCAGGCTGCCATTGACATTCTGTGCTGCCAGTGCCCATTGCTGTCTCCTGTCCAGCTTCTCCCCCACCAGCACTCTCAAACCCTTTTCTGAAGGACTTCTCTGACGGGCTTTCCTCAATCTCATTGTTCCCCAGCCTGGACTGGTAACAAGGATTGCCCTGACCCAGGCGCAGGGACTTTGCACTTTGCCTTATTGAACCTCATGAGGTTCAACTGAGTCCAATTCTCTTGCCTGGACTTGAGAGCAGCTCTCCCCCCTCCTTTGTTCAAGCAATTAGCTAAAACCCAAAGGTATTTCAGGAACAAATGACAGAAGCCTGTGCAGAAACACCCAGCAAGCAGAGATGGCCTTTATGAGGATCAAGGGGAGGATTTTTTAACTCCACTTGGCTCCATGTCCTCAGGACAACCTGCAGTGGTCAAGGAGCACTGTAGCATAGAAGGGACAGAAGATATGTTGGCCTACATGGGCCCATGGCTCTCCCAAGGACCAAAAGACTCCACAAGACTATGAGAGGACAAGCAGCCATCCTGCCATGACCATGCATGGCATGTGGCACCACCCAGCCAGGACTTTCACAGACCCAACTTGCAGCCTTGCTCTGCAGAGGTGACTGCATGCTGCCCTGCACCCAAAGGTCCCAAAGAACACCACAGGCACTAATTAGTCCCTCTGCTTTGCAGAGATTAATTAAACACTTAAGCCTCCTGGTGTCTCAGAGCTGAGAGCCAGCCTCCATTCACCAATGGGCAAGACTGAGCTGAGAAAAAGGCTTCAAGAGCACTGGTGGGTGGGCTGAAAAAAACACCCCAGAGGTGCTCTGCAGTGGTGGCCTCCTCCTTCTGGGATGCTTTCAGTTCCTCTGGACATATCCCAGGGAGACCTCCTAAACGGAGCCCCCCAAGGCTTTGCTCTAAAAACACTCTTTATGGCAAAGCATGGAAACCAGACACAGACACTCTCCAACCTCTGGCTCCACACAAAATCACTCTCCAACCTCTTGTACCAACCAACATCACTCTCCAACCTCTTGTTCCACCCCAAAATCACTCTCCAACCTCTGCCTCCACCCAAAATCACTCTCCAACTTCTTGCTCCACCCAAAATCACTCTCAATCTTCTTGTTCCACCCAACATCACTCTCAGTCTTCTTGCTCCACCCCAAGATCACTCCCCAACCCCGTGCTCCACCCAAAATCACTCTCCAACCTCTTGCTCCACCCAAAATCACTCTCCAACGTGTTGCTCCACCCAAAATCACTCTCCAACCCCTTGCTCCACCCAACATCACTCTCAATCTTCTTGCACCTCCCTAAATCACTCTCCAACCTCTTGCTCCACCCAAAATCACTCTCAATCTTCTTGCTCCACCCAAAATCACTCCCCAACCTCTTGTTCCACCCCAACATCACTTTCCAACCTCTTGCTCCACACAAAATCTCTCTCCAACCTCTTGCTCCACCCAACATCACTCTCAATCTTCTTGCTCCACCTAAAATCACTCTCCAACCTCTTGTTCCACCCCAAAATCACTCTCCAACCTCTTGCTCCACCCAAAATCACTCTCCAACCTCTTGCTCCACCCAAAATCACTCTCAATCTTCTTGTTCCACTCCAAAATCACTTTCCAACCTCTTGCTCCACCCAAAATCACTCTCCAACTTCTTGCTCCACCCAACATCACTCTCCAACCCCTTGCTCCAACCAACATCACTCTCAATCTTCTTGCTCCACCCAAAATCACTCTCCAACCTCTTGCTCCACCCCAACATCACTCCCAATCTTCTTGCTCCATCCAAAATCACTCTCCAACCTCTTGCACCCCTCAACATCACTCTCAATCTTCTTGCTCCACCCAACATTATTATCAATCTTCTTGCTCCACCCACCATCACTCTCCAACCCCTTGCTCCACTCCAAAATCCCTTTCCAACCTCTTGCACCCCCCAACATCCCTCTCCAACGTCTTGCACCCCCCAACATCACTCTCCAACCCCTTGCTCCACTCCACAATCACTCTCCAACCTCTTGCACCCCCCTACATCCCTCTTCAAGCTCTTGCACCCCTCAACATCACTCTCAATCTTCTTGCTCCACCCAACATCACTCTTTAACCCCTTGCTCCACCCAACATCACTCTCCAACCCCTTGCTCCACCCAAAATCACTCTCAATCTTCTTGTTCCACCCCAAGATCACTCTCCAAGCCCTTGCTCCACCCAAAAATCACCCTCCAAACTCTTGCTCCACCCAACATCACTCTTCAACCCCTTGCTCCACCCAACATCCCTCTCCAACCTCTTGCTCCACCCAACATCCCTCTCCAACCTCTTGCACCCCCCCAACATCCCTCTCCCACCTCTTGCTCCCCAGCCCAAGCAGAGCCTTTCTTTTCTTGCCAGGTGCTGGGCCACCTCTGTGCCCTGCCCTTTCCTTTGGATTTTCCCTCTTGGTTGGTGCACAGAACCATTTTTCCTTTCCCCTGCACTGTCTGACGAGCTGTGGCAGTAGGAAGTTGTTTGTAAAGGCCACAAGTATTTGTTTTCCTGCAAACATCTGTTTCAACACATTGCTCTTGGGGGAAAAAAAAGAGAAAACCCTCACCAAACTTCTTCCCTCCCCAGCCCCCCCCCCCCCCCCCCTTTCTTCTTTTCCTCACACAAAGGTATTAAGCTGCAATTTAAATTGGGCACATCTGTTTATGAGTCACTGCAAGAGCACTGCCTCCAATGCACCAGATCACACAAATCTCCAGGGGCCTGATCCAGCAGAAATTGGAAACTTAGAGCCTGCTCTGCCTCCCTTTTCCCACCATAACTCTGCTGGAGAGATTTGCTGCCTGATTTAATAAATTAAGGCCACTAACTATGACAGACCCTATTTAGGGCCTGCTAATAGCATTAAGTGTCTGGCCCAGCAGACACCTGAAGCATCAGCAAGATATTTAATCTGGTGCCCAAGCCCATGGTCACCCAAGGAGCAAGTTCAGTGGAACAATGTGTGCATGGGGGACACTCACTGCTGGGGTCCCCAGGCTGCACCACACCTCCCTCTGCCCCTGGTGCTGCCCCACATCTGCTGCCCCACATCTGCTGCCTGCAGCCTCTCACTGCTGCCACTACAAACATTTAGAGAAGCAAAGCAGAGGAAAAGATCACCTGAACCTCCAAGATCAAAACCTGACCCTGGAACTATGAGGGTCAGCAGACCTGATGCACAGGTCTGGAGCCCAGGAGAAACCATTCAGCTTCATCTCTTGGAGAGGCTGGAGAGCATCCCCCAGTGCTTCTCATGTACATAAAGCAAATGGGGGTAGGAAGGGGGAATAAAAATCAGCAAGGACACGCCTGGACAGGGCAGATTCAGGACTTCCATTCCCCTCCTGCAAGACCCAAATTGGCCTGGACAGGCACAGCCCCACTCCACCAGGACAAAGCTTTCTGACTGCCACTGAAGCCCACAGCTGGGCAGGAACACAGTATCAGAGAATGAAGAAGGCTGGAAAAGACCTCAGAGATCATCAAGTCCAACCCATCACCCAACACCTCCTGGCAACTAAACCATGGCACCAAGTGCCACATCCAATCCCCTGGGATGGTGACTCCACCACCTCCCTGGGCAGCACATTCCAATGGCCAATCTCTCTTGCTGGGAAGAATTTCTTCCTATCATCCAGCCTAAACCTCCCCTGGCACAGCTTGAGACTGTGTCCTCTTGTTCTGGTGCTGGCTGCCTGGGAGAAGAGACCAACCCCCACCTGGCTACAACCTCCCTTCAGGGAGTTGGAGAGAGCAAGAAGGTCTCCCCTGAGCCTCCTCTTCTCCAGGCTAAGCAACCCCAGCTCCCTCAGCCTCTCCCCACAGGGCTGTGCTCCAGACCCCTCCCCAGCTTTGTTGCTCTTCTCTGGACACCTTCCAGCATCTCAACATCTTTCCTAAACTGAGGAGCCCAGAACTGGACACAGGACTCAAGGTGTGGCCTAACCAGTGCAGTGTACAGGGGCAGAATGACCTCCCTGCTCCTGCTGGCCACACTGTTCCTGATGCAGGCCAGGATGCCCTTGGCCTTCTTGGCTGCCTGGGCACACTGCAGGCTCATGTTCAGCCTACCATCAACCAGCACCCCCAGGTCCCTCTCTGCCTGGCTGCTCTCAGCCGCTCTGACCCCAGCCTGTAGCACTGCCTGGGGTTGCTGTGGCCAATGTGCAGAACCTGGCACTTGGATGTGTTCAATCTCATGCCCTTGGACTCTGCCCATCTGTCCAGCCTGTCCAGGTCCCTCTGCAGAGCCCTTCTACCCTCCAGCAGATCAACTCCTGCCCCCAGCTTGCTGTCACCTGCAAATTTACTGATGATGGACTCAATCCCCTCATCGATATCATCAATAAAGATATTGAACAGGCTGGGGCCCAGCACTGATCCCTAGGGGATACCACTGGTGCCTGGCTGCCAGCTGGCAGTGGCACCATTCACCACCACTCTCTGGGCCTGGTTATCCAGCCAGCTCCTAACTCAGTGCACAGTTCTGCTGTCCTAGCCACGGGCTTGGACATCCCAAGAAGCCAGGAGGGGACTGTGGTGTGTGCAAAGCCTTTGCTCCCTGCTCCCAGCAGCAGCAGCTTCCTGGCACAGCTTGCCCAGCCAGGATGAAAGCCTCCCCAAAAAGCACCAGGCCCCCACTGTGACCACTCCACACCTGCTGGCCCATGCTTGGACAGTCACTGACCCATGGAGGCACCACAGAGCAGGCACAGGGAGGTGGCGATGCAAAATCAAGTGCTGGCTGCATGGTGAATCAGAGCATCAATAAGGTTGGAAAAGACCTCAGAGATCATCAAGTCCAACCTGTCACCCAGGGTTGGAAGGGTTTGGGTTGGCTTTGGGTTGGAAGGGACCTTAAAGAACATGGTCTAGGACTGCTGAGTCCTGAGAGATTTCACAGAATCAGAGTTACCCAGACTGGCAAAGACCTTTGAGAGCACTGAGTCCAACTGTTAGCTCTACACTTGACAAGTCCCTGACTAAACCACATCCCTCAGCACCACATCTACAGGATTCTGAAATACCTCCAGGGATGCTGACTCCACCACTGCCCTGCTCAGCCTGTTCCAGTATTCTCCACTTTCTTGGGAGCAGCATCCTTCTGCCTCTTTCCTGCATCTTTTTGATAAGGACTAAGAAGACAGGCTGGTTTCTGAGCTGGATACCAACAACCACCAGCACCAGGCTCCAGGATGAGGCCCATGCACAAGTCCAGCATGGTCTCTCTATTGATTTCACTTTGAGAGCCTCATCTCAGGTCATAGAATGGTTTAGGTTGGAAGGGACACTAAAGATCATCCAGTTCCAGCCCTCCTGCTACGGGCAGGGACACCTCACACTAGGCCAGGCTGCTCCAGGCTTCACCTACCCTGGTCTTGAACACTTCCAGGGATGGGGCATCCACAACTTCTCTGAGCAACCCATTCCAGTGTCTCACCACCCTCATAGTAAAGAGCTTCTTCCTAATCTCCAATCTAAATCTACCCTGCTCTAGTTTAAAAGCATTGTCCCTTGTGCTATCACTACACTTCCAGACAAAGAGTCCCTCCCCACCACTGCTGGAGGCCTCTTCAGGTACTGGAAGGCTGCTTTAAGGTGTCCCTGGAGCCACCTCACCTCCAGGCTGAACAGCCCCAACTCCCTCAGACTCTCCTCACAAGGGAGGTGCTCCAGCCTCCTGGCCATCTTTGTGGCTCTCCCTTGAGCCCCTTCCATCCTTTGCAGCAGCAGTTGTAGTTCCCTTGGATGCAAACAATGCTGCCAGCCCCAGGAAGGGAAGTGGAAGCTGGCAATGCCTGAGGTGCTCCCTGGAGCCCAAGTGGGGCCACTGAAGCTGAGAGGGAAGAGTTTTGGGTGCAGACACATTCTTCCACAGTCTCTGCACTCGCCTTGGCAGGTGATTTACGCAGAGGAGGCCAGAGGCAGAGGCAGTGCAGGCTGTGCTCTGGGATGGCTTTGGGGAGCACACAACTCAGGGGTTTCTGTTCACCTTTTACTGGAGCAATCTCCCCAGGACAGAATGAGCAAACGCAACAAAGCTGCAAAGCTCTCAGGAGGAGGAGGATATTACTCAGACCCTGGTGATTACCACCAGCTCCCACCTGCCAACTGCAGGCTGCTGAGCACACAAAAGTCCTAAACCCAAGCTGCAGCAGATGTCTGCCGCCCCAGGCAGGAAGTGTCTCCAGTAACCATGGGACACAAGCAGCTCTAAAATAGCTTCAAGCCCAACAATTGTGGCTAGCAGGCCCTGCTTCTCCACTCCCCTCTACTCTGGCCTGGTGAGGCATCATCTGGAAGATTACATTCAGTTCTGGGCTCCCCAACTCAAGGAGGACTGGAGAGAGTCCAGCAGAGAGCCACAAAGATGCTGAGGGGCCTGGAGCATCTCTCATATGAGGGAGGAGAGGCTGAGACCTGGGGCTGGTTAGCCTGGAGGAGGGCAGGCTGAGGGGGGATCTGATCAGTGCTGATCAATAGCTAAAGGGTGAGTGTCAGGAGGATGAAGCCAGACTCTTCTCAGCGGTGTCAGTGCCAGGACAAGGGGCAATGGGCACAGACTGAACCCCAGGAGGTTCCAAGTAAAGGTAAAGATTCTTCACTTTGAGGGTGGCAGAGCCCTGGAGCAGGCTGCCCAGAGAGGTTGTGGAGAGGCTGAAAAGCCACCTGAAGAGATCCCTGTGCACCCTGCTCTGGGTGACCCTGCACTCGATGATCTCAGAGCTCCCTCCCAGCCCCTGCCGTTCTGTGCTGTTACAGAGACTCCAGACACACAATTAAAACAGGAAGGAAGGGGGTGGGAGGAAGCAAAAGCAGGTGTATCACATCACACTGCAGCTGTAATTTACACTTCAGAAATCCTGCTGGGATTCCTGCACTGGCCTGAGACAGGGACAGATGGCCTGGCAGTCTGTCCAGCTGACGAACCCGACGCAAGCAGTAACGTCACAGGGCAGCCGCCGGCGCTTGCCATTGCCAGCGCCTGCCATCACAACACCAGCTCCTGCACGTCGTGGCATGGACCCACCACGGGAGCAGCCAGCCAAGGGATGCAGCCCTGCCCAGGGCTCATCACCAGCCAGCACAGGTCAGGCCCCGAGGATAGGATAGGATAGGATAGGATAGGATAGAATAGAATAGAATAGAATAGAATAGAATAGAATAGACCTTCAAGATCATCGAGTCCAACCTATCATCCAACACCACCTAAACAACTAACCCATGGCACCAAGCACCCTGTCAAGTCTCCTCCTCAACACCTCCAATGATGGTGACTCCACCACCTCCCCAGGCAGCATATTCCAATGGGCAATCACTCTCTCTGTGTAGAACTTCCTCCTGACCTCCAGCCTGAACCTCTCCTGGCACAGCTTGAGACTGTGTCCTCTTGTTCTGGTGCTGCTTGCCTGGGAGAAGAGACCAACCTCTGCCTGGCTACAACCTCCCTTCAGGGAGTTATAGACAGCAAGAAGGTCACCCTTGAGTCTCCTCTTCCCCAGGCTAAGCAACCCCAGCTCCCTCAGCCTCTCCTCACAGGGCTGTGTTCCAAGCCCCTCACCAACTTTGTTGCCCTTCTCTGGACACCTTCCATCAACTCAACCTCCTTCCTAAACTGAGGGGCCCAGAACTGGACACAGGACTCAAGGTGTGGCCTAACCAATGCAGAGCACAGGGCAGAATCACCTCCCTGCTCCTGCTGGCCACACTCTTCCTGCTGCAGGCCAGGATGCCATTGGCCCTCTTGGCTGCCTGGGTACACTGCAGGCTCATGTTCAGCCTACCATCAACCAGCACCCCCAGGTCCCTCTCTGCCTGGCTGCTCTCAGCCACTCTGACCCCAGCCTGTAGCACTGCATGGGGTTGCTGTGGCCAATGTGCAGAACCTGGCACTTGGATGTGTTCAATCTCTTGCCCTTGGACTCTGCCCATCTGTCCAGCCTGTCGAGGTCCCTCTGCAGAGCCTCTCCACCCTCCAGCAGATCAACTCCTGCCCCCAGCTTGGTGTCATCAGCAAATTTACTGGCGATGGACTCAATGCCCTCATCCAGATCGTCAATAAAGATGTTAAAGAGGATGGGGCCCAGCAGTGATCCCTGGGGCACACCACTGGTGCCTGGCTGCCAGCTGGCTGTGGCACCATTCACCACCACTCTCTGGGCTCAGCCTCCAGCCAGTTCCTAACCCATTGCAGTGTGCTCCCATCCAAGCCATGAGCTGACAGCTGCCATGGGCAGCGCTTTGGGTGCCGGCTCCAAGCTGCTGGGAGATCCGCAGGAAGGGAGGGAGGAAGGTGTGGGGAAGGAAAGAATCATGGAACCATAGAATCCATCAGGTTGGAAGGGACAACCAAAAGGCATCGTGTCCAAGCTTCCTGCAGTCAGCAGGAAGTCTCCCCAATGAGATCAAGTTGCTCAGGACCCTGACCTTGAATGTCTCCAGGGATGGGGCTTCAACCACTTCCCTGGGCAACCTGTTCCAGTATGTCACCACTTCCATCGTCCAGAACTTCTACTGCATCTCCCCTGCTCCAGTTTCAAACCATTCCCCCTCATCCTATCCCCACAGGCCCTTCTGAACACTCCCTCCCCAGCCTGCCTGCAGCTCCCCTGCAGATAGTGAAATGCAGCTCTAAGGTACCCCTAGAGCCTTCTCTTCTCCAGGCTGAACAGCTCCAACTCTCTCAGCCTGTCCCCACAGCAGAGGTACTTCAGCCCTCTGATTACCTTTGTGGCTTCCTCTGGACCTGCTCCAGCAGCTCCAGGTCCTTCCTGTGTTGAGGACTCTGGAGGCAGACACAGCACTGCAGGTGAGGTTTCCTGAGAGCAGGAACCTGAGAGGTTCCTGAGAGCAGTGTGGAGGGGGCTGGATGGTGAAGGCAGGGCACAGCCCCCCAGCAGCGAGGAGGAGAGTTAGAGAATGGTTGGACTTAATGATCTTAAAGATCTTTTCCAACCAAAAGCATTCTGTGATTCTATGACTCCATCCTCTGGCTCACAGCTCATCCATCCCAGCCAGGTGAGGGGTGAGGGATCTGCTGGGGGTCCACCTGGGAATGGTCCTGCACTCTGATGGACACACCTGGATCCGTTCATGTTGCTGCTGGGACCAGCCCCAGCAGATGTGCACACACAGGGCAGTAGGACACAGCTTTGTCCTGACAGCTGATGGATTCCCCCAGCCCTGGAGCAGGCAGAGCAGTGTTGACTCAGTAACTGATCCTGTCCTGGTACTGCACTGCCTGACCAGGGATTTGCAGCCCAGAGCCACACCTGCACTGCTGGGCTTGAAAAGCAAAGGGTGAAGAGAAGAGAGAAGAGAGAAGGAAACATGGGCTGGGACTGCTGAGTCCTGAGAGAATTCACAGAATCAGAGATACCCAGACTGGCAAAGACCTTTGAGAGCACTGAGTCCAACCACTAGCTCAACACTTGACAAGTCCCTGACTAAGGACTTGCACTTGCAGCCCAGAGAGCCAAGCAGAGCCTGGGCTGCAGCAAGAGAAGCAGAGCCAGCAGGGCCAGGGAGGGGATTCTCCCCCTCTGCTCCACTCTGCTGAGACCACAGCTGGAGTTCTGGGTCCAGTTCTGGAGCCTCTGTGCCAGGAAGGATCTGGAGGTGCTGGAAGGTGTCCAGAGAAGGGCCACGAGGATGAGCAGAGGGCTGGAACTGCTCTGCTATGAGGACAGACTGAGGGAGTTGGGGCTGTTCAGTTTGGAGAAGAGAAGGCTCCCAGGAAACCTTCTTGTGGTCTTCCAGTATCTGCAGGGGGCTCCAAGAAAGCTGGGGAGGGACTTTTGAGGGTGTCAGGGAGTGATAGGACTGGGGGGGATGGAGCAAAACTAGAAGTGGGGAGATTGAGATTGGATGTTAGGAAGAAGTTGTTCCCCAGGAGGGTGGTGAGAGCCTGGCACAGGTTGCCCAGGGAGGTGGTGGTAGCCTCCTGCCTGGAGGTGTTTGCAGCCAGGCTGGATGTGGCTGTGAGCAACCTGCTGTAGTGTGAGGTGTCCCTGGCCATGGCAGGGGGGTTGGGACTGGCTGAGCCTTGAGGTCCTTTCCAACCCTGACAATTCTGTGATTCTAAACCAAATCCCTCAGCACCATATCTACAGGATTCTGAAATAGCTCCAGGGATGGGGACTCCACCACTGCCCTGCTCAGCCTGTTCCAATACTCTCCACTTTCTTGGGAGCAGCATCCTTCTGCCTCTTTCCTGCATCTTTTTGATAAGGACTAAGAAGACAGGCCGGTTTCTGAGCTGGATACCAACAACCACCAGCACCAGGCTCCAGGATGAGGCCCATGCACAAGTCCAGCATGGTCTCTCCATTCATTTCACTTTGAGAGCCTCATCTCAGGTCATGGAATGATTTAGGTTGGAAGGGACACTAAAGATCATGCAGGGGCAGGGACACCTCACACTAGGTCAGGCTGCTCCAGGCTTCATCTAACCTGGTCTTGAACATCACCGTCCCTGGAGGTGTTCCAGAGGGGACTGGATGTGGCACTTGGTGCCATGGTGTAGTCATGAGGTCTGTGGTGCCAGGTTGGACTTGATGGTCTTTGAGGTCTCTTCCAACCTTGGTGCTACTGTGATACTCTGATCTCCATAGCCTCCCTGGGCAACTTGTGCCAGTGTCTTGCCCCTCCACTCTCAAGAATTTCTTCCTCATCTCCAGTCTCAGTCTCCCCTCTCCCAGCTCAAAGCCATTGCCCTCAGCCTGGCACCCCCAGCCCTTGTCCAAAGTCCATCCCCAGCTCTCTGGAGCCTCTTCAGGTACTGGAAGGCTGCTCTAAGGTCTGTCTGAAGCCTGCTCTTCTCCAGGCTGAACAGCCTAAACTCTGTTTGTCCCCACAGGGGAGGTTCTCCACCCCTCTGATCATCTTTGTGGCCTCCTCTGAACCCTCTCCAGCAGCTCCAGGTCCTTGGTCTGGGGCATCAGAACTGGATGCAGCACTCCAGGTGGGGTCTCATGAGAGCAGAGGAGCAGAATCCCCCGCCCCCCACCCTGCTGGCCACACTTCTATAGATGCAGCCCAGAACACAGCTGCCTCCTGGGCTGCAAGTGGACATTTCCAGCTCATGTAATGCTTTTACCTCCACTCAGGCTCCAGCCCAGGGCTTCCCAGGGAGCATGGCTGGCTGGAGAGCTCCAGACATCCTCCAGATGTTTACCTGACAGCTTGATTCAATCAGGCTCGGTGAGCACCTAGCTCCAAACACCTATATTTATGGAAACACAGGAAAACTCATTCTCAAGGACATGCAGATCCTGCCTGCAGCAAGTGAGGACCTGCTGGATCCTGGGGAAGGAGATCACTGCCACGCAGGCTCTCACTCAGCCACATCTAAACAAACAACAGCTCCCCAGAGCCTGCAGTGGCTGCTGTAACTCACACTGCTAGGTCATCAGCACCACATCCTCCTCAGCTACACACACGTGTTCAGACCTGAAGAGGGGAACCAAAAGGGCAGGAGTTTTAAGGCAGCCTGGAGAATTCCAGCATTTACCAACTTCCCTCTTAGTGCTCTGAACCTTGAGAGGCTGGGACCTAGAGAGGCTGGAGAGGTGAGCCCATGACTACCTCTGAGTGGCTGGAAACTGCCCAGCACAGAAAGACCTGGGGGTGCTGGGTGAACATGAGCCAGGGGGTGCCCAGGTGGCCAAGAAGGCCACCAGCAGCCTGGCCTGGATCAGCAATGGTGTGGCCAGCAGGAGCAGAGCAGGGTTTGTCCCTCTCTACTTACCACTGGTGAGGCCACAGCTTGAGTCCTGGGTTCAGTTTTGGGTCCCTCACTCCAAGAAGGACATTGAGGTGCTGGAACATGTCCAGAGAAGGGCAACCAAGCTGGGGATGGGTCTGGAGAACAGGGCTGGAGAGGAGCAGCTGAGGGAGCTGGGGGTGTTTAGCCTGGAGAAAAGGAGGCTGAAGGGAGACCTCATTGCTCTCTACAGCTCCCTGAAAGGAGGTTGGAGCCAGGTGGATGTTGGGCTCTTCTCCCTAGTATCAAGTGCTAGAACAAAAAGAAATGGCCTCAGGTTGACCCAGGGGAAGTCTAGGATGGACATTAGAAGAAATTTCTTCACTGCAAGGGTTGTCAAAGCCTGGCACAGGCTGCCCAGGGAGGTGGTTGAATCCCCACCCCTGGAGGGGTTTGAAAGAGGCAGAGCTGTGGTGCTGAGGGCCATGGTTTAGCAGCAGAGTTGGTGGAGCTAGGGAATGGTTGGACTGGATGGTCTTAAAGGTCTGTTCCAACGATACAGTTTGCTGACTCTGTGTCCCAGCTGAGTGCTGGGCACAGCAGCAGGAGTGCTGGGCACAGGCAGTGGCTGGCACAGCTGGGACACACCGAGGGGCTGGAGCTCTCCCTTGCTGTGCCCTGCGGCCTCGTTTAGCACATCCCCATAACCACTCTTCTCAGCTTACCTGCAGCAAGGCATTAATAAAAGCCAAGCCCCTCATGAAAGGGACACCTTCTCCCCGGTGGGAAGTCAATCACCACCTTGTGTTGTTAGCAGGCTTGGCAGACAAACCTCTCTTTGTAGGACAAAGGGCGCAGATCCGACACCCTGACTGGCAGCGTCAGGGCAGCTTGTGGGGCCCTGAGCAAGCAGCACCTGGGCTGCTGCTGCCTGAAATATTCCTTTTGTTGTCCTCTCTGGAGAAAAGAAATCCTGTGAAACTATTTTGCCTCTCCATGATGACAGAAAGGTACAAAAAGAAAAGGAAGTTACTGCTGGAGAGGCTCCAGAGGAGGCCATGAAGATGGACAAAGGGATGGAGAACCTCCCCTGTGGGGACAGGCTGAGAGAGCTGGGGCTGTTCAGCCTGGAGAAGAGAAGGCTTCAGGGAGACTTCAGAGCAGCCTTCCAATACCTGAAGGGCCTCCAGGAGAGCTGGAGAGGGACTTTTGACAAGGGCTGGGAGTGCCAGGATGAGGAACAATGGCTTTGAGCTGGGAGAGGGGAGATTGAGACTGGAGATGAGGAAGAAATTCTTTCCAGTGAGGGTGGGGAGACACTGGCACAGGTTGCTCAGGGAGGCTGTGGCTGTACCCTCCCTGGAGATGTTCAAGGCCAGCTTGGATGAAACCTTGAGCAACCTGGGCTGGAGGGAGGTGTCCCTGCCCACAGCAGGGGGCTTGGAACTGGATGAGCTTTCAGGTCCCTTCCAACCCAAACCATTCCATGATTCTATGATGTTTGTATCCGAGTCAGGAATTGTGTTTCTCAGCATGGGAAGAGTTCCTGTTTTTCCAGGCACAGCAGAACAGATCCATCATCCTTTAGAGATAACTGTGACCATCACCACTGGGACTGGGCAGATCTGTGCATACTTGGAATTGTTCTGATGTGTTCAGTCATGTATCATGCTGCCCTCAGGGGCAATTTAAAGATACATTAGCTCCCAAATGACACTGTTGAAAAGCATCTCCTCAGATGTTCTGGCACAACCCAAGCTGTTATTCAAACCTGCAACCCAACCAGAGGGGGAACCTTTTGCCAGCAGACTGGCATCATAAGCACCTGGCACTGAGGATTGTCAAAGACCTCTGTTTGGACACAGACTCATGAATCACAGGATGGTAGGGGGTTGGAAGGGACCTCTGGAGATCATCAAGCCCAACCCCTCTGCCCATGCAGGGTCACCCAGGGCAGGTCACACAGGAAAACATCCAGATGGGGTTTGAAAGTCTCCAGAGAAGGAGACTCCACAACCTCTCTGGGCAGCCTGCTCCAGGGCTCCAGCGCCCTCATAGGAAAGAAGTTTTTCCTCCTGTTGAGATGGAACTTGCTGTGTTTCAGTCTGTGTCCATTGCTCCTTGTCCTGTCACAGGGCACCACTGAAAAGGCCTTGCCCCTTCTTCCTGACACCCACCCTTCAGATATTTGTACACACTCACAAGATCTGCTCTCAGTCTTCTCCAGACTAAAGAGCCCCAGGCCTCTCAGCCTGCATGTAGGAGCAGAAGCTTCACCTCATCTGCCCTTCACTGTCTCAGAATCAGAGAATCACCAAGGCTGGAAGAGACCTCAAAGATCATCAAGTCCAACCTGTCACCCAACACCTCATGACTAAACCATGGCACCAAGTGCCACATCCAATCCCCTCTTGAACACCTCCAGGGATGGGGACTCCACCACCTCCCTGGGCAGCACATCCCAATGGCTAACAACTCTCTCAGGGAAGAACTTTCTCCTCACCTCCAGCCTAAACCTCCCCTGGCACAGCTTGAGACTGTGTCCTCTTGTTCTGGTGCTGCTTGCCTGGCAGAAGAGACCAACCCCCTCCTGGCTACAACCTCCCTTCAGGGAGTTGGAGAGAGCAAGAAGGTCTCCCCTGAGCCTCCTCTTCTCCAGGGTAAACAACCCCAGCTCCCTCAGCCTCTCCTCACAGGGCTGTGCTCAAGGCCCATCCCCAGCTTTGTTGCCCTTCTCTGGACACATTCAAGAGTCTCAATGTCCTTCTTAAACTGAGGAGCCCAGAACTGGACACAGTACTCAAGGTGTGGCCTAACCAGTGCAGTATACAGGGGCAGAATGACCTCCCTGCTCCTGCTGGCCACACTATTCTTGATGCAGGCCAGGATGCCCTTGGCCTTCTTGGCCACCTGGGCACACTGCTCCAACCCTTCAACCTCACCCAGTCACCTCATACTGAGCCAAAGAATCATCCTTGTCTGTGCTGGTCTGGGCTCCCAAAAGCAGGACTTAGGCCAGTGCCTGCTCACACTGGGATTTAGGGATATAAGCATAGCAGGATTTAGATGGCCTCCACCTATCTTGCTTAAAAAAACCCTCCTTGCTTTGGTTCAGAATGGACAGAGGCTGGGGAATTCAACTCCTAAAAATACCAGATGCAAATTGCTCAGATGGGATGCTCCAAGAAGAGGGTCAAGGGAGGTTCTCCTCCTCCTTTATTCTGCCCTGCTGAGGCCACATCTGGAGTACTGTGTCCAGTTCTGGGTTCCCCAGTTCAAGAGGGGCAGGGAACTGCTTGACAGGGTACAGCAAAGAGCTGCGATGATGATGAGGGGACAGGACCATCTCACTTGTATGGAAAGGCTGAGGGTCTTGATGCTTCCCTAGCTTGGAGAAGACTGAGGAGAGGCAACTTATCAATGCTTATAAATCCTTAAAGGGTGGGTGTCAGGAGGATGAAGCCAGACTCTTCCAAGTGGTGTCCAGTGACAGGATGAGGGGCAATGGACACAAAGCTGAACACAGGAAGGTCATGAGGAGGAACTGAGGATGGTAGAGCTCAGGATCAGGCTGCCCAGAGAGGTGGTAGAATCTTCACCTCTGGAGTCACTCAAAACTCACCTGGACATTGCAGTCCTGCACATCCCACTCTAAATGAACCTGCTCTGGGAGGGAGGTTGGAGCAGCTGATTTCCAGAGGTCCCTTCCAACCCCTATCGTTCTGTGATCCATTCTGTGTGACTCAGATCTGCAAACTGCAAGCACAGTACTGAAACAGCTAGAATCAACATTAAAACTGAAGAAGAATTGGAACCAGGGAAGTAGGAGCATGAGATTAACACAGGCAGTGGGATTTCACAGGTGGCTTTTGCACAGGAGGAGCTTTCCTCAAAGACCAAACTGATTCTGATCAATGAATTTCTTGGTTCTTCAGTGGTGGCCTCACTGTTTCTGTGAAGGAACCCACAGCCCAAAAGTTACAAGAGCCCTTACAAATAGATCATAGAGGATCATAGAATGGCTTAGGTTGGAAGAGACCTTAGAGAGCATCTCTTCCAACCTCCCTGCCATGGGCAGGAACGCCTCTCGACCTGGCTGCTAAAGGCCTCATCTAGCCTGGCACCTTCAGGGAGGAGGCATCCACAGCCTACCTTGGCAGCCTATCACAGAGTTTCACCACCCTCATACTGAAGAACTTCTTCCTAAGATCCAGTCTTAACCTGCTCTTCCTCAGCTTAAAACCATTCCCCTTTGACCTGTGAGAAAAATCCCCCTCCAGACTTCCCGGAGGATCCCTGCAGGTACTGGAAGGCAGCTACAAGGTTCCCCTGGGGTCTTCTCTTCTAAAAACTAAATCAGCAGTCTAGCCCTGCAATCAGACATTCATTTCACAGTAAAGTTAATCAGTTCCTCATCTTTGCTCCCATTAACACCAGTTCCTCTGCCCTGAACCACAAGGACCTGAACCACAGCAACAAAAACTGGTGAGGGGCCTGGAGCACAAGCCCCACAAGGAGAGGCTGAGTGAACTGGGGCTGCTCAGCCTGGAGAAGAGGAGACCTTCTGTGCAAGGTGAGGCCTGGAAGAGTCACACCAGCCAAGCCCATCTCTGAATGCCACCAATCATTTCCCACCTTGTCAATGAAGAAGAGAAAAATCATTCTGGCTGACGTCAAAAGTGAAGTAAGGAACTTGCCACTCAGTTAGAGCTTCAGCCAACTGCCACATGTGATCCCCTCTCCATCTTCTGGCTTGTATTTGGACACTGACACAAAGAATTCTCAACTGCCAAGCAAATCACAGAATGCAGAACCAGGTTGGAAGAGACCTTTGAGATCGTCAAGTTCACTGCTCAGCCAGAGCTCACAACCCACCCCTGCTGCTCACCCAGAGCTCACAATCCACCCCTGCTGCTCAGCCACTGCCACTCAACCACAGCCCTCAGCGCCACATCCACACAACTTTAAAACCCCTCCAGGGATGGGGACTCCAGCACCTCCCTGGGCAGCCTGGGACAGTGCCTTCCAGAACTCATTCTGGGAAGACATTTTTCCTACTATCCAACCTGAACCTCCCCTGGCACAACTTGAAGATGTCTCCTCTTGTCCTGACTTGTTGCAGGTGAGAAGAGACCACCCCCCACCTCACTCCTTTCAGGGAGCTGTAGAGAGCAATGAGGTCACCCCTCAGCCTCCTCTTCTCCACACTAAACATCCCTCAGCTGCTCCTCCCCAGCCCTGTTCTCCAGACCCTTCCCCAGCTTCCTTGCCCTTCTCTGGACCTGCTCCAGCACCTCAATGTCCTTCTTGGAGTGAGGACCCAAAACTGAACCCAGGACTCAAGCTGTGGCCTTGCCAATGCTAAGTAGAGAGGGACAATCCCTGCCCTGCTCCTGCTGGTCACACCATTGCTGATCCAGGCCAGGCTGCTGCTGGCCTTCTTGGCCACCTGGGCACCCCCTGGCCCATGTTCAGCCAGCCTCTGAGTCTCTTCACTAGAAGGAGAAATCTCAGCAAACACAAACAGTGGGAATAGAGAAGCAATAATCAAGCTATTGCACTGTTTGAGTTGGTATGAGTCCAGTTCTTCCATCAGAAGAATCCAGCTGACATTTGGCCTTGTCATTTCTTCACCCTGGGACAGGATGAATGTCTTGTACAACAACAGCAGGCTTCAGTCAAGCACTCAAAAAGGACCTTCTTTGGGAGAAAAAAAGAAAGAAAAGAAAGGGAAAGAAAAAGGAAGGAAAAAAAAAAAAAAGAAGAAGAGGAAAACAGAAAAGAAAAAAAAAAGGGGAAGAAAGTAAAAAGGAAAAAAATAGTAAAAAAGGGGGAAAGGAAAGAAGGGGAAGGGAAAGGAAAAAAGGGGGAAAAAGGAAAAAGAGGAAAAAAGGGGAAAAAAAGGGGGGGAAGGAAAAGGAAAAAAGTGTAAAAAAAGGCAAAAATAAGACAAAAGGGGAAAAAGAAAAAAGAGTAAAAGGGGGGAAAAAAAAGAGTAAAAAGGGAAAAATAAACTAAAAGAAAAAAGGGGGAAAAGAAAAAAGTAAAAAAGGGAAAAACAAAAAAGGGGGGGGAAAAAGAAAAAATGGAAAAATGGAAGAAAGAAAATAAAAGGAAAAAAGGGGGAAAAAAGGAAAAAAAAGATTAAAAAATGGAGAAAAGAAAAAGTAAGGAAGAGTAAAAAAGGAAAAAAGAAAAAAAGGAAAAAAGGAGAAATTTCAAAAAGGAAAAAAGAAAAACAAAAAAAGAGTAAAAAGGGAAAAATAAAAAAGAAAGAAAGAAAAAAAGGGAGGAAAAAAAGAGGAAAAGTTATAAAGAAAAAAAAGGAAAAAAATAATAAAGGAAGAAAGAAAAAAAGGAGAAAAAAGGAGAAAAAGTAATAAAGAAAAAAGGAAGAAAGAAAAAAGGGAGAAAAAAAGGAGAAAAAGTAATAAAGAAAAAAGGAAAAAATAAAAAGGAAAAAGAAAAAAGTTAAAAGGGGGAAAAAAAGGAAGAAAAAAGGGGGGAAGAAAAAATAAAAAGGGGAAAAATAAAAAGGAAAAAGAAAAAAGGAAAAAAGTAAAAAGGGGGAAAAAAAGGAAGAAAAAAGGGGGGAAGAAAAAAGTAAAAAGGGGAAAAATAAAAAGGAAAAAGAAAAAAGGAAAAAGTAAAAAGGGAAAAAAAGGAAGAAAAAAGGAGGGAAGAAAAAAGTAAAAAGGGAAAAATAAAAAGGAAAAAGGAAAAAGGAATAAAGGAAAAAGGGAAAAAAGGAAGAAAAAAAGGGGGGAAGAAAAAAGTAAAAAGGGGAAAAATAAAAAGGAAAAAAGAAAAGAGGAAAAAAGGAAAAAAGGGAAAAAGAGTAAAAAAGGAAACAAAAAATGAAAATAAGAGTAAAAAACCAAAAAGAGTAAAAAAGAGTAAAAAAGGAAAAAGAGGAAAGGCAAAAATAAAGAATAAAAGGGAAAACGTTGCTGCTACACAAATTGCTGTGAAGACTCCTAAAGCTTTTAGCAGGAAAGCAAAGAGCAGCAGCTGATGCTGTGCCAGGCTGCCAGCCCCAGGCAAGGCTGAAGGCTGAGCAGAGCCACAGCAACAAATACCGGCTGGGTAGGCTGTGAGGTTTGTCAGGAGGAGGAGGCAAGCCCGCAGGCTGGACAGGGGGAAGGCACGGCAGGAACACAGCCCTGTGCTGCAGGCACAACCCACGCTGATGGAGATGCCTTCCACCCCGGGAAGGAGCCTTTTAAAAGCCAGGCAGGCATTTCATAGCATCATAGTCTCATAGTATCATAGTACCAGTCAGGGTTGGAAGGGACCACAAGGATCATCCAGTTCCAACCCCCCTGCCATGGCCAGGGACACCCCACACTAGATCAGCCTGGCCACAGCCTCATCCAGCCTGGCCTTAAACACCTCCAGGGACAGGGCCCCAACCACCTCCCTGGACAACCCATTCCAGGGCTTCACCACTCTCATGGGGAAGAACTTCCTCCTCACCTCCAGTCTGAATCTCTCCACCTCCAGCTTCATTCCATTCCCCCTAGTCCTATCACTACCTTGCTTGGTGCCATGGTTTAGGTGGTTTGGATTGGTTGATGGGTTGGACGCGATGATCTTGAAGGTCTCTTCCAGCCTGGACTATTCTATTCTCTATTCTATTCTATTCTATTCTATTCTATTCTATTCTATTCTATTCTATTCTATTCTATTCTATTCTATTCTATTCTACCTGATATCCTGAGCAGTCCCTCCCCAGCCTTCTTGTAGCCCCCTTCAGATACTGGAAGGCCACCATGAGGTCACAACCTGGGTGATACTGTGATACTGTGATACCTCAGAGCCTTCTCTTCTCCAGACTGAACAGCCCCAACTCTCTCAGTCTGTCCTCATTTGGCAATGTCTTTCACAGGATCCCAGTGTGGCAGGTGTTGGAAGTGACCTCTGGAGATCACTTAGTCCAACTGCCCTGCCTGGGCAGGGTCACCCAGATTCAGTCCCACAGGGACACATCCATGTGGGTGTGGAATGCTGCCAGGGGAGATTACAAAGCCTCTCTGGACAGTGTGTTCCAGGGCTCTGCCACCCTCAAAATGGGTTCCAGTTTGTGCCCATTGCCCCTTGTCCTGTCACTGGACACCACTGAGGAGAGTCTGGCTCCACTCTCCTGCCACTCACCCTTTGGCTATTGATCAGCACTGATGAGATCCCCTCTCAGTCTCCTCTTCTCCAGGCTAAACACCCCCGGGCCTCTCAGCCTGCCCTCAAGAGGTAAATGTCTTTGTGAGCATCCCAAGCTGCAGCCCTAGCTGGTGCCAAGCAGTATCAGCAGATACTTAGCTGCTCACTCGGGAGCACCCTGAAGGCGTTGGCAGCGAAGCAATCACCATGATAAAGGATAGGAAGAGCTGATCTTGTGAACACTCTAACTCCTGTCAGTCTGAGTGGTGGTGAATGGTGCCACAGCCAGCTGGCAGCCAGGCACCAGTGGCATCCCCCAGGGATCAGTGCTGGGCCCCATCCTCTTTAACGTCTTCATTGATGATCTGGATGAGGGGATTGAGTCAGTCATCAGCAAATTTGCAGATGACACCAAGCTGGGAGCAGATGTTGGTCAGTTAGAGGGCAGAAGGGCTCTGCAGAGGGACCTCGACTGACTGGACAGAAGGTCAGAGTCCAACGGGATGGCATTCAACAAGCCCTGTGAGGAGAGGCTGAGGAAGCTGGGGTTGCTTAGCCTGGAGAAGAGGAGGCTAAGGGGTGACCTTACTGCTCTCTACAACTCCCTGAAGGAAGTTTGTAGCCAGGAGGGGGTTGGTCTCTTCTCCCAGGCAACCAGCACCAGAACAAGAGGACACAGTCTCAAGCTGCACCAGGGGAGGTTTGGACCGGATGTTAGGAAGAAATTCTTCATTGAGAGAGTGATTGCCCATTGGAATGGGCTGCCTGGGGAAGTGGTGGAGTCACCATCACTGGAGGTGTTTAGAAGACTTGATAGGGTGCTTGGTTTAGTTGATTAGATGGTGTTGGATGATGTGTTGGGCACGATTATCTCAAAGGTCTCTTCCAACCTGGTCTATTCTATTCTATTCTAAGTCCAAGTGCCAGGGGCTGCACTTGGGCCATGACAACCCCATGCAGAGCTACAGGCTGGGGTCAGAGTGGCTGAGAGCTCCCAAACAGAGAGGGACTTGGGGGTGCTGATTGACAGCTGCCTAAACATGAGCCAGCAGTGTGCCCAGGTGGCCAAGAAGGCCAATGGCATCCTGGCCTGCATCAGGAATAGTGTGGCCAGCAGGAGCAGGGAGGTCATTCTGCCCTGTGCTCAGCACTGCTTAGGCCACACCTTGAGTCCTGTGTCCAGTTCTGGGCTCCTGAGTTTAAAAAGGACATTGAGACACTTGAAGGTATCCAGAGAAGGGCAACAAGGCTGGGGAGGGGTCTGGAGCACAGCCCTGTGAGGAGAGGCTGAGGGAGCTGGGGTTGCTTAGCCTGAAGAAGAGGAGGCTCAGGGGAGACCTCATTGCCCTCTACAACTCCCTGAAGGGAGGTTATAGCCAGATGGGGGTTGGTCTCTTCTCCCAGGCAACCAGCACCAGAACAAGAGGACACAGTCTCAAGCTGTGCCAGGGGAGGTTTAGGCTGGAGGTGAGGAGAAAGTTCTTCCCAGAGAGAGTTGTTAGCCATTGGAATGTGCTGCCCGGGGAGGTGGTGGAGTCACCATCCCTGGAGGTGTTCAAGAGGGGATTGGATGTGGCACTTGGGGCCATGGTTCAGTCATGAGGTCTGTGGTGACAGGTTGGACTTGGTGATGCTCGAGGTCTCTTCCAACCTTAGTGATACTGTGATACTGTCTCCAAGCACAGGCATGGAGTGAGCCCCCACACAGTCTGATTGCTCCTCCCAGGCTGGGAGCACCTCCCTTTTCAGTGGCAATGATCACTTCTAAGGAAACCTTCCTGCAGGAATGGGCTGCAGAAGTGAGGAGGCTGCACTCAAAGCTCTCCCACACTGCCACACACAGCCAGTGCCCTGGCAGGGAAACCCACTGGTACCCCCAAAAGGAGCAGCCTTTTGCACCCCATGACAAAGCAATTCAAACGTCATGGCAGCAGCAGCATCTCCTGTTCCCTGTCACAGCAGAGGGCTGGGAGGAACTCAGGCTGATGGCACCTCTAGAGAAGCCCAGGGTGAGGCAAGGAAGGTGACCAAAGGGCTGAGCTGCAGGAATGAGATCTCAGCACTGGGACCTCGAAAGCATGGAAAGGTTCAGTGGGATGCTCAAAAGCAGAACAGGAGGAAACCTGCAGCTCATGTGGGGTTTAGAGCAGCTTCCCAAAACACAGAATCATACAATTGCTTTGGTTGGAAAAGACCTCTGAGATCACAGAGCCCAACCATTCTCTAACCCTACCAAGGCTGGTGCTAAACCATGGCTCTCAGCACCACTTCTCTGTGGCTTTGAAACACCTATAGGGATGGGGATCCAACCACCTCCCTGGGCAGCTGAGAACCCTTTCAGTGAAGGAGTTTATTCTAATGCCCAACCCAAACCTCCCCTGGTGCAACTTGAGGGCATGGGGAGAAGCACAGAACATGCAGGTCCTGGGCACAGCCAGGGGCACAGCCACAGGAATATGGTAACTCCTTCCTCTCTGGAATGGTGGCTGCTGGAGGCATCAGCTGCCTCTAGCCTCACAGGATAGCTGAGACTCCCTTTTGGAAGCAGCACTGCCTTTTGTAACATGTATGCATTAGAAGGCAGGAGGTTTCACTTGAACGTGAGAAAACAACTTGGCTGTGAGGGTGCTGGAGCTCTGGAGCAGGCTGCCCAGAGAGGTTGTGGAGTCTCCTTGTCTGGAGACTTTCAAAGCAAAGCTGGACACATTTCTGTGCAAACTGCTCTGGGTGACCCTGCTTTGGCAGTGGGGTTGGACTTGGTGATCTCCAGAGGTCCCTTCCAACTCCAACTACTCTGTGGCCCAAGACAACCTCATGAGGTTCAACAAGACCAAGTACAAGGTCCTGCAGCTGGGGCAGGCAATTCCAAGCACTGATACAGGCTGGGCAGGGACTGACTTGAGAGCTGCCCTGGAGAAAAGGCTTTGGGGGTGCTGGTGGATGAAAAGCTCAACAGGAGCCAGCAGTGAGCACTTGCAGCCCAGAGAGCCAAGCAGAGCCTGGGCTGCAGCAAGAGAAGTGTGGCCAGCAGGGCCAGGGAGGGGATTCTGCCCCTCTGCTCCACTCTGCTGAGACCACAGCTGGAGCACTGTGTCCAGTTCTGGAGCCTCTGTGCCAGGAAGGATCTGGAGGTGCTGGAAGGTGTCCAGAGAAGGGTCATGAGGATGAGCAGAGGGCTGGAGCTGCTGTGCTAAGAGGACAGACTGAGGGAGTTGGGACTGGAGAAGGGAGGGCTCCCAGGAGACCTAATTGTGGCCTTCCAGTATCTGCAGGAGGCTCCAAGAAAGCTGGGGAGGGACTTTTGAGGGTGTCAGGGAGTGATAGGACTGGGGGGGATGGAGCAAAACTAGAAATGGGGAGATTGAGATTGGATGTTAGGAAGAAGTTGTTCCCCATGAGGGTGGTGAGAGCCTGGCACAGGTTGCCCAGGGAGGTGGTGGAAGCCTCCTGCCTGGAGGTGTTTGCAGCCAGGCTGGCTGTGGCTGTGAGCAGCCTGCTGTAGTGTGAGGTGTCCCTGGCCATGGCAGGAGGGTTGGGACTGGCTGATCCTTGAGGTCCCTTCCAACCCTGACAATTCTATGATTCTGTGCAAGGGCTTACCCACAAACAGCTGTTCCACCTGGGAAGTGACCACACTTGGCCAGCTCAGAGGCAGTGCTCAAGCCTGCAGTTTGATGAGAGTGATCAACCCCACCCCCCCTCCCTCCCACCCCCCTTAAAGAGGTTAAATCAGTGGCAAAGTAAGTTAGAAGCTATGACAGAGTTATGGATCTGGGCCCAGGAAGGGGCTGCTGGGATCCTGCACTGAGCTCCAGCTCAGCTGGCTGGTAGCCAAATGGGCAGCATGGAGATAAACTCCAGGCTTCCCTAGGGGCTAACATCACAAGCTGCCTCTCCCTTCAGAAATAAGCAAGGGAGAGCAGAAAGGCCAAATCCAGCTCCAGGCTGGGCAGCAGGAGCTGCTCTGCAGGCAGAATCTTGCAGAGCCATCTCTGTGTATCCTGGCTGCACACATCTATCCTTACATATCTCATGGGATGAGGCCAACTTCCCTTCCCAGGACAAACTATTTCTACTTCATTCTGCCAAATTCATCTGTTCCCAAGACAACTTCTGTTACTGCCTAACACAGGCATTTCAGAAGGGTCAATGTTCCACTCATCCTCCCACACCCACACCCCTGCTTGCTGGAGTGCTCAGAATGTTCTCTGGGTGATGCTCTGACCACTAAAGGGATAGGATGAGAAGGAATGGATTGAAGCTCGAGGAGGGGAGATTTAGGCTGGAGATGGGGAATAAATTCTTGAGAGTGAGGGTGGGGAGAGACTGGCACAGGTTGCCCAGGGAGGCTGTGGCTGCCTGCTCCCTGGAGGTGTTCAAAGCCAGGCTGGAGGAGGCCTTGAGCAACCTGGGCTGGTGGGAGGAGTCCTGGCCCATGGCAGGGTGGGTTGGAACTGGGTGATCTTCAAGGTCCCTTCCAACCTGAGCCATTCTGTGGCTCTATGATTTTTCTTCCCCTCCTGGCAAAACTTGTTGAGACATCCAGAGGCACAGCAACCTCCTGGAGGTGAGCAGGACCACACCACACTGAGAAGTCTTTACCTCCTCTCCCTCAGCTCTGGCTAAATCCACCCAACCCCATGCAAGAGCCTCTCCAGCACCCCTGTTTTATTTGCAGGCTTCCTGGCAACGAGCTGACCAGCTCTGAGTGCCATCACCATTAAGACCACCAGAGATGGGCTACTGGAGCAGCAGCCACCCTGGGCTCTGCTTGCTTTGGGTGCCCAGTGCAGGCTGAATGATCCCAGCAGAGGGCAAGCACATGCTTGGGTCACAGAGCCTGGAAGGCATGTGGGGCAAAGTGATTTCTGTGCAGGCATGGCTTGCCAGTGCTGTGGCATAAACATCTGCATGTGGCTGTACACAGCTCTATTTTTAGAGTTGCCTGGCCAGGGTGCTTACTGCAGGGTTACTCCATTGACAAACAGGATGAGCTCTTCCCTGAGCTGTGAGAGTTCTGTCCTCCCCCTTAGTGTAAACATTATCTGCCTGCAAAATCCCTTAATGTGCTGCAGATGGGACAGACAATAAAAGGCCTAGACAGAAAGAGAGGGAGAGGAGAGAGGAGAGGGAGAGGAGAGAGAGAGGGAGAGGAGATAGGAGAGGGAAAGGAGAGAGAGAGGGAGAGGAGAGAGAGAGGGAGAAGAGAGAGAGAGGGAGAGAGGAGAAGGAGAGGGAGAGGGAGAGGGAGGGGAGAGGAAGGGGAGAGGGAGAGAGGAGAGGGGGAGGGGAAAGGAGTGGTTTGGAGAGGAGAGGATGAAAAGGGAAGGGAAGGGAAGGGAAGGGAAGGGAAGGGAAGGGAAGGGAAGGGAAGGGAAGGGAAGGGAAGGGAAGGGAAGGGAAGGGAAGGGAAGGGAAGGGAAGGGAAGGGAAGGGAAGGGAAGGGAAGGGAAGGGAAGGAAAGGGGGGGAGGGGAGGAGAGGTTTGGAGAGGTTCGGAGAGGAGAGAGAGAGGTTCGGAGAGGTTCGGAGAGGTTGGGAGAGGGAGAGGGAGAGGGAGAGGGAGAGGGAGAGGGAGAGGGAGGGGAGAGGGAGAGGAGAGGAGAGGAGAGGAGAGGAGAGGAGAGGAGAGGAGAGGAGAGGAGAGGAGAGGAGAGGAGAGGAGAGGAGAGGAGAGGAGAGGAGAGGAGAGGAGAGGAGAGGAGAGGAGAGGAGAGGAGAGGAGAGGAGAGGAGAGGAGAGGAGAGGAGAGGAGAGGAGAGGAGAGGAGAGGAGAGGAGAGGAGAGGAGAGGAGAGGAGAGGAGAGGGAGAGGGAGAGGAGAGGAGCCTGCCATCTCCTTGCTTCCCCCAGAGGGAACACAATAATGAATTTATTAGCATGCAGGGCTCACCACCAGATGTTTATAGGCACTCCCAAGCTTTTGACTGGGCGGTTTACAAGTGTGTTTAAGTCATTAAAGCTGAAGCTGCCTGTCCAGCTATTACAGGCTCATTAGGAATAGGAAACAAAGGTTACATTTTATACAACAGGCCATCAATCAAAAGTGCTCCATCTTTCACACTGACTTTGCCTTCTCTTTCTTTCTTTCTTTCTTTCTTTCCCTTGCTCTGTGGTTTGGTTTGGTTTTGTTTTGTTTTGATCTCCACATTTTCAAGACATCCTAAGGGGACATCTCTGTGAGGCCATGGCTGAGCAGCTGTTTGCAGTTAGCTGGCAGGACCAGCAGCACCAACAAGGTACAGCAGGAGGAATAAGCACTGGATTCAAAGAGACACAAAGACCTTGGAGGTGTCAAACTCTGCCAGAGCTTTCACTCAGTGCCAGCCCAGGGCCTTCACCTTTCTTCCTCCCCAAGTCATCAGCCCAAGTTCATCTTGAAAGCCTTGGGAAACCCTCCATAGAATCATTAAGGTTGGAAAAGACCTCCAAGATCATCAAGTCCAACCACCAACCTAACACCACCTTGGCCATCAAATCATGTCTGAAAGAGCTATGTCCACACATTTTTGAACCCCTCCAGGGATGGGGACTCCACCACCTCCCTGGGCAGCCTGTGCCAATCCCTGACCACTCTTGTAGCAAAGACATTCTCCCTAATGTCCAACCTAAACCTCCCCTGGTGCAACTTGAGGCCATTTCCTCTCATCCTGTCCCTTTTTACTAGGGAGAAGAGACAAAACCCCACTTAATTCCAACCTCCTCTCAGGGAGCTGTAGAGAGCAATGAGGTCTCCCTTCAGCCTCCTCTTCTCCACACTAAACACCCCCAGTTCTCTCAGCTCCTCCTCCCCAACCCTGTTCTGCAGACCCTTCCCCAGCTTGGTTGCCCTTCTCTGGACCTGCTCCAGCACTTCAATGTCCTTCTTGGAGTGAGGGGCCCAAAACTGAACCCAGGACTCAAGCTGTGGCCTCACCAATGCTGAGTATAGGGAGATGATCACTGCCCTGCACCTGCAGGCCACACCATTGCTGATCCAGGCCAGGCTGCTGGTGGCCTTCTTGGCCACCTGGGTGCACCCTGGCTCATGTTCACTCAGCTGCCAAACAGCACCCCCAGGTCTTTCTCTGCTGGGCAGCTGCTAGCCACTCTGCCCCAAGCCTGTAGCATTCATGGGATTTTGGACCAAGTGCAGGAGCCAACATCCTCTGTTTACATGTGAAGCACTGTACTTGTAAATATAATGCACAGGACTGCAGAATGGTGGGGGTCAGAAGGGGCCTCTGAAGATCATTCAGCCCAACCTCCCTGCTGAAGCAGAGTCCCCTAGAGCAGGTTGCACAGGAACACAAAGTCTAGGTGGGTTTTGAATGTCTCCAGAGAAGGAGACCCCACAAACACTCTGGGAAGCCTTCTTGAAACTTTACAACTGACCTTCATAATGGGGAAAATCTCCACTGCCATCATGGGGCCAAGGATTTTCCCTCCCAAGCTGAACAAAGCCTCTAAGTAAAGGAAAGCAAAGCACCCAATCTGCATTCCCTGACTGCAGCCCACTGGGGCTCAGCACAGGCTCTCCAGCAAGCTCAGAGTGGGGGTTTGACCACTGTCACACAGATGCCCCCAGACATCCAGCTATGACACTGAGTCACAGGCTCACAGGATGTCAGGGGTTGGAAGGGACCCAAAGAGATCATCCAGTCCCAGCCCTGCCAGAGCAGGAGCATAGAATCCAGCACAGGTCACACAGGAACACATCCAGATGGGGCTGGAAAGGCTCCAGAGAAGGAGACTTCACAACCTCTCTGGGCAGCCTGCTCCAGGGCTCTGTGTCCCTTACAGTGAAGAAGTTCCTCCTTGTGTTGAGGTAGAACTTCCTGTGCTGCAGCTTACATCCATTGCCCCTTGTCCTATACCAGGGTGCAGCTGAGCAGAGCCTGTCCCCTCCCTCCTGACCCCCAGCCCTCAGATACGTATAAACATTTCTTAAATCCTCTCTAAATCTTCTCTTCAGACTAAACAGCCCCAGGTCCCTCAGCCTCTCCTCACCAGGCAGTGCTTCAGTCCCCTAATCATCCTCGTTGCCCTCTGCTGGATCCTCTCCAGCAGATCCCTAGTTTCATAGTTTCATAGTTTCATTCAGGGTTGGAAGGGACCACAAGGATCATCTAGTTCCAACCCCCCTGCCATGGGCAGGGACACCCCACACTAGATCAGCCTGGCCACAGCCTCATCCAGCCTGGGCTTAAACACCTCCAGGGACAGGGCCCCAACCACCTCCCTGCACAACCCATTCCAGGGCTTCACCACTCTCATGGGGAAGAACTTCCTCCTCACCTCCAGCCTGACTCTCCCCACCTCCAGCTTCATTCCATTCCCCCTAGTCCTGTCACTACCTGAGATCCTGAGCAGTCCCTCCCCAGCCTTCCTGTAGCCCCCTTCAGATACTGGAAGGCCACAATGAGGTCACCTGGGAGCCTTCTCTTCTCCAGACTGAACAGCCCCAACTCCTTCAGTCTGTCCTCACAGGAGAGGTGCTCCAGCCCTCTGCTCATCCTCCTGGCCCTGCTCTGGACACCTTCCAGCACCTCCAGATCCCTCTTGCAATAGAGGCTCCAGAACTGGAGGCAGTACTCCAGGTGGGGTCTCACCAGGGCTGAGCAGAGGGGGAGAATCACCTCCCTTGCCCTGCTGGCCACACTTCTCCTGCTGCAACCCAGGATCTGATTGGCTTTGCGGGCCCTGTCCCTCTTGAAGTGGGGAGCCCAGAGCTGAACGCAGTACTCAAGATGAGGTCTCACCAGGGCAGAGTACAGGGGGAGGAGAACCTCCCTGGATCTGCTGGACACACTCCTCTCAATGCACCCCAGGATCCACTTGTCCCAGTCATCCCCTTGTGTTCCTGCCTTAACACTGCAGAGCATCCAGCATGGGATCAAGTAACTCAGTGGCTCTCTCCAGAGTGGCTAGAGAGCAGCCAGGCAGAAAGGGACCTGGGGGTACTGGTTGATAGTAAGATGAACATGAGCCAGAAGTGTGCCCAGGGGGCCAAGAAGGTCAATGGCATCTGGCCTGCATCAGGAACAGTGTGGCCAGAAGGAGCAGGGAGGTCATTCTGCCCTGTGCTCAGCACTGGTTAGGCCACACCTTGAGTCCTGTGTCCAGTTCTGGGCTCCTCAGCTTAGGAAAGATGTTGAGGTGCTGGAAGGTGTCCAGAGAAGGGCAACAAAGCTGGGGAGGGGTCTGGAGCACAGCCCTGTGAGGAGAGGCTGAGATAGCTGGGGTTGCTTAGCCTGGAGAAGAGGAGGCTCAGGGGAGACCTTCTTGCTCTCTCCAACTCCCTGAAGGGAGGTTGTAGCCAGGTGGGGGTTGGTCTCTTCTCCCAGGCAAGCAGCACCAGAACAAGAGGACACAGTCTCAAGCTGTGCCAGGGGAGGTTTAGGCTGGATGTGAGGAAGAAGTTCTTCCCAGCAAGAGAGATTGCCCATTGGAATGTGCTGCCCAGGGAGGTGGTGGAGTCCCCATCCCTGGAGGTGTCTAGGAAGAGCCTGCATGAGGCACTTGGTGCCATGGTTTAGTTGATCAGATGGTGTTGGGTGATAGGTTGGACTGGATGATCTCAAAGGTCTCTTCCAACCTGGTTGATTCTATTCTATTCTATTCTATTCTATTCTATTCTATTCTATTCTATTCTATTCTATTCTATTCTATTCTATTCTATTCTATTCTATCCTATCCCATCCCATCCCATCCCATCCCATCCCACCCTATCCTATCCTATCCTATCCTATCCTATCCTATCCTATCCTATCCTATCCTATCCTATCCTATCCTATCCTAATTCCCACCACCCCCAGCTCTTTCTGCCTCTTCTGGGGTAACCACCTTGGGCAGGAGGGAGATAAAGCCACACTGAATGCAGAGGTTCATGTTGTAAACCATTTCCAGATTGGAAAGGCTGGCAGAATTTCAACTGGGCATGGTAACCTAACATTTGGAATTTGTGGAGAGGAGATGGGAGGGGGGGAAGAGGGTGGGGGAAGGAATGGTTTCTGGTCCCTTTGATTCTGTGCTGTGTCCATGTGATGTGATATGATGGGAAGGGGGGGGAGGGGAAAGAAGATTAATTGAAAAATACCCTTTCAAAGTATCCTTCTCAAAAAATGCTGGAAGTGAGTATTTCCACACCATCAGCAACTTTTCCTGGGCTCCTCTCCAACCTCAGATTTCACCAGAGTCCCAGTTTGCATCCAACACCAACCAAAGAGGATCCTGTCACTGGGGGAGCAGCTTGGCCTCTCTGCTCCAAAGCAAAGCACAGAGAGCCAGCAGGGCGGCGTGGGCAAGTGAGGAAGCACCAGCAAGTCTCCCTTGGCCCCCATGATGGCACAGAATGTGTCCTCCCAGGCCAGGCAGTGCTTCAAAGCCGTGCTGGACAAAACCCTCATGCTCTCAGCAGCCTGATAGAGTTCAGCTGCCAGGAACACGATGCCCCAGAGCTGCTGCTGCTTTGGAGTTAATATTTAGCCAGCCTGTGGCAAAGGCAGCAGCAAACAGCCTCCAGCAGAGCAGCACAAGGAGGACAAGTCCTCTCTTCATGTTACACCTCCACCTACCACAGCAAATACAGAGGGCTGCAATGGTCACAGCTCTCCTGAGACCCCAGCTGGAACACTGCATCCAGTCTGGGGCCCTCAGCAAAAGTAGGACATGGAACAGATGGACTGGGTCTAGAGGAGGGCAAGAAGATGAGAACCTTCCCTATGGGTTCAGGCTGAGAGAGCTGGGGCTGTTCAGTCTGGAGAAGAGAAGGCTCCAGGGAGACCTTAGAGCAGCCTGAAGGGGGCTACAAAAAATCTGGGGAGGGACTTTTGAGAGGGGCTGGGAGTGACAGGAAAAGGGACAATGGCTTTGAGCTGGGAGAAGGGACATTGAGACTGGAGATTAAGAAGAAATTCTTGAGAGTGAGGGTGGGGAGACTCTGGCACAGGTTGCCCAGGGAGGCTGTGGCTGCCTCCTCCCTGGAGGTGTTCCAGGCCGGGCTGGATGAGGCCTAGAGCAACCTGGGCTGGTGGGAGGTGTCCCTGCCCATGGCAGGGGGATTGGAGCAAGGTGATCTTTCAGGTCCCTTCCTGATAGAATAGAATAGAATAGAATAGAATAGAATAGAATAGAATAGAATAGAATAGAATAGAATAGCATAGCATAGCATAGCATAGCATAGCATAGCATAGCATAGCATAGAATAGAATAGAATAGAATAGAATAGAATAGAATAGAATAGAATAGAATAGAATAGAATAGAATAGAATAGAATAGAATAGAATAGAATAGAATCAACCAGGTTGGAAGAGACCTGGAAGAGATCATCAAGTCCAACCCATCACCCAACACCATCTGATCAACTCAACCATGGCACCAAGCACCCCATCCAGTCTCCTCCTAAACACCTCCAGGGATGGGGACTTCACCACCTCCCTGGGCAGCACATTCCAATGGCCAATCTCTCTTGCTGGGAAGAACTTCTTCCTCACATCCAGCCTGAACCTCCCCAGGCACAGCTTGACATGAATCTACTGCTAGACAGGCAGGTGGTTGGGGAGATCATTACAAGTGATCAAAACAGCCTAGGGTGAGAGAAAAAGAGCAAAAGGATTAAACCACCCAGCCTCGGGGCTCACTGATGGTGTCATGGGGAAGGCTTTCAGAGGGAAATAGAAGCACACTAAAGAAAGCATGAAGGTGTGACACCAAGCTCATGGAGAATGAAACACCCATCTCTGCCCTCCACTCAGGACCATGGGGATCACCTACATTTCTTTAACCCACACTGTGAAATGCAGCTCTTGGATGAGAGAAAGCCCATCTTAGTATCATAGTATAGTATCATAGTGTCAGTCAGGGCTGGAAGGGACCACAAGGATCATCTAGTTCCAACCCCCCTGCCATGGCCAGGGACACCCCACACTAGATCAGCCTGGCCACAGCCTCATCCAGCCTGGCCTTAAACACCTCCAGGGACAGGGCCCCAACCACCTCCCTGGACAACCCATTCCAGGGCTTCACCACTCTCATGGGGAAGAACTTCCTCCTCACCTCCAGCCTCAATCTCCCCACCTCCAGCTTCATTCCATTCCCCCTAGTCCTATCACTACCTGAGATCCTGAGCAGTCCCTCCCCAGCCTTCCTGTAGCCCCCTTCAGATACTGGAAGGCCACAATGAGGTCACCTGGGAGCCTTCTCTTCTCCAGACTGAACAGCCCCAACTCCTTCAGTCTGTCCTCACAGGAGAGGTGCTCCAGCCCTCTGCTCATCCTCCTGGCCCTGCTCTGGACACCTTCCAGCACCTCCAGATCCCTCTTGCAATAGAGGCTCCAGAACTGGAGGCAGTACTCCAGGTGGGGTCTCCCCAGGGCTGAGCAGAGGGGGAGGATCACCTCCCTTGCCCTGCTGGCCACACTTCTCCTGATGCAGCCCAGGATCTGGTTGGCTTTCTGGGCTGCAAGTGCACACTGAGAGCTCCTGGTGAGCTTCTCCTCCCCCAGCACCCCCAAGTCTCTCTCCTCAGGGCTGCTTTCCAGCCAGTCACTGCCCAGCCTGGATTTGTGCCTGGGATTGCCTCCAGCCAGCTGCAGGACCCTGCCCTTGCTCTTGTTGAACCTCCTGAGGTTGGCTTGTGCCCACCTCTCCAGCCTGTCCAGGTCCCTCTGGATGGATCCCTTCCCTCCAGCTGTCTGCTGCACCACACAGCTTGGTGTCATCAGCAAACCTGCTGAGGGTGCACTCAGTGCCACTGTCCATGGCACCCACAGAGATGTTGAACAAGCCTGGTCCCAGGACTGATCCCTGAGGGACTCTGCTTGTCCCTGGCCTCCACTGGGACATGGACCCATGGACAGCCACTCTTTGGGTGCAGCCATCAAGCCAGTTCCTTATCCATCTAGTGGTCACCCATCACACCCATGTGTCACCAGCCTGGAGCCCAGGATGTGGTGTGGGACAGTGTCAAAGGCTTTGCTCAGGGCCAGGCAAACGACATCAGCTGCTCTCCCCTCAGCTATTGATGTTGTCACCTGCTCAGAGAAGGCCACCAGGTTGGTCAGGCAGGATTTGCCCTTGGTGAAGCCATGCTGACTAAGCCATGCTGCCATCTTATCCTTCTACAAATTCTGTATTTCTCTTTCAGCCATGGTCTGGAGAACTTACAAAGCCCTTCCACCTCCCCACCCCCCCTTTAATCAATATCTAAATATATGTGTTGCAGCTCTTGTACCTAACCTGTCAATAATCTTTGATATGAAGCTGGCATTTCATATTTCAGCTCTCACTTCATTAGGGATATTTTAATTATCCCAGAGCAAGGGAAGGGAATTTATGGACATCTGTGCTTCGTTTAACAGAGCCCAAATTTGCCTCTTAAACTTCAAAGCTGTAAAGCTGATTTTATCCAGGTCCAGTTGTCTGATCTCTTGAGGAGAGCTCCACAGAGCAGCATGACTTGGGCCGAGCCTCCAGCCTGCAGCCCCACCTCCAGCAGGCACCGCTCGTCCCCGACTCACAGCCTCTGACAGCCTGCTCTTGGAATGGAATGGAATGGCATGGAATGGCATGGAATGGCATAGAATAGAATAGAATAGAATAGAATAGAATAGAATAGAATAGAATAGAATAGAATAGAATAGAATAGAATAGAATAGAATAGAATAGAATAGAATAGAATAGAATAGAATAGAATAGAATAGAATAGAATAGAATCAACCAGGTTGGAAGAGACCTTCAAGATCATCGTGTCCAACCTATCATCCAACACCACCTAATCAACTAAACCATGGCACCAAGCACCCCATCAAGTCTCCTCCTGAACACCTCCAGGGATGGGGACTCCACCACCTCCCTGGGCAGCACATTCCAATGGGCAATCACTCTCTCTGTGTAGAACTTCCTCCTAACATCCAGCCCAAACCTCCCCTGGCGCAGCCTGAGACTGTGTCCTCTTGTTCTGGTGCTGCTTGCCTGGGAGAAGAGACCAACCCCCACCTGGCTACAACCTCCCTTCAGAGAGTTGGAGAGAGCAAGAAGGTCTCCCCTGAGCCTCCTCTTCTCCAGGCTAAGCAACCCCAGCTCCCTCAGCCTCTCCTCACAGGGCTGTGCTCCAGACCCCTCCCCAGCCTCGTTGCCCTTCTCTGGACACCTTCCAGCAACTCAACCTCCTTCCTAAACTGAGGGTCCCAGAACTGGACACAGGACTCCAGGTGTGGCCTAACCAGTGCAGTGTACAGGGGCAGAATGACCTCCCTGCTCCTGCTGGCCACACTCTTCCTGATGCAGGCCAGGATGCCATTGGCCTTCTTGGCCCCCTGGGCACATTGCTGGCTCATGTTCAGCCTACCATCGACCAGCACCCCCAGGTCCCTCTCTGCCTGGCTGCTCTCAGCCACTCTGACCCCAGCCTGTAGCACTGCCTGGGGTTGTTGTAGCCAATGTGCAGAACCTGGCACTTGGATGTGTTCAATCTCCTGCCCTTGGACTCTGCCCATCTGTCCAGCCTGTCCAGGTCCCTCTGCAGAGCCTCTCTGCCCTCCAGCAGATCAACTCCTGCCCCCAGCTTGGTGTCATCTGCAAATTTACTGATGATGGACTCTATGCCCTCATCCAGATCATCAATAAAGATGTTAGAGAGCATGGGGCCCAGCACTGATCCCTGGGGCACACCACAAGTGACTGGCCAGCAGCTTAGAGCTCCTGTGAGCCAAGCACATGATGCTGCTGAGCACCACAGAGCCAGGAGCAGGATGACAGTGGTTAGTGGGCTGGGGAGAAGGCACACAAGCCAATGGCATGGGCAGCTTCCCAAGTCACAGCTGGTCCTTTGCTTTTGCCTCCCAATGGGTGACCAGGGCACTGCCTTATTAATGACATAGCCTCAAAGAGCTGGGAATCATAATCACAGACCACTAGGGGCTGGAAGGGACCTCAAAAGATCATCTAGTCCAACCCCTGGCCACACAAGCACAGGCCAAAAGGACATCGCTGCCTGTCCTTCACAGAATGCCCTCAAAGGATCACTCAGAGTAGGTAACACATGAATGTGCCCAGGCAGGTTCTGAATGTCTCCAGTGAAGGAGACTCTCTGTGCAGCCTGTTCCCAGTGTTTTGGCACCCTCACAGTGAGAAAGCTTTTCCTTATGTTCACACAGAATCAACCAGGTTGGAACCTTCTATGCTCCAGCCCGCACCCATTGTCTCTTGTCCTGTCGCTGGGTATCTCTGAGAAGACCCTGGGGCTCTGCCCTACTGACACTCACTCTTTACATGTTTATAAACAGGAATGAGGTCACCTCTCACTCTCCTCTCCAAGCTAAAGAGCCCCAAGCTCCCTCAACCTTTCCTCATAAGGGAGATGTTTCACTCCCTTAATCATCTTTGTGTCTCTGCACTGGACCCTTTCAAGCAGTTCCCCGAGGTCCTTCTTGAACTGAGGGGCCCAGAGCTGGACACACTATTCCAGATGCAGCCTCACTAGGGCAGACAGGAGGGCAGCAATAACCTCTCTCAACCTATTAACCACTCCCCATGATACTTTATTTGGGATGGTAAGAAGAAAACCCCAAAGTTCAGGTGGGTGCAAGCTATTTATTAGGAACTGGCTGCTTGCAGTTCTTGCATATCTAAGTGGAAAGCTTTCTCAGCCTGAATGCAGCAGGTTGGAAATTGGCTCAGAAGTGCCCTGGCCACACAAGCACAAGCCAAAAAGACATCACTGCCTGTCCCTCTCAGAATGCCCTCACCCCTGTCCAGTGAGGCAGTTCCAGGCTGGCCTGTCCATTGTGCTCTGCTGAGCTCAGGAGACAATCCCTTCCTCCCCTTTCCAGGCTTCAGACACATTGTGTCACAGCTCATGGAATGCTTCCTGGCTTCTTTCAGTGCAGCCAAAGGCACAGCTCAGGCTGGCAAGTGATGCAGCTTTAGGCTCCTGAGCACCTAAATCACTTAGAATCATAGAATCAACCAGGTTGGAAAAGACCTCAGACATCATCAAGCCCAACCTATTGCCTAATACCTAACACCTCCTGACAACTAAACCATGGCTCCAAGTGCCACATCCAATCCCCTCTTAAACACCTCCAGGGATGGGGACTCCACCACCTCCCTGGGCAGCACATCCCAATGGCCAATCTCTCTTGCTGGGAAGAACTTTCTCCTCACCCCCAGCCTAAACCTCCCCTGGCACAGCTTGAGACTGTGTCCTCTTGTTCTGGTGCTGGGTGCCTGGGAGAAGAGACCAACCCCCACCTGGCTACAACCTCCCTTCAGGGAGTTGTGGAGGGCAATAAGGTCACCCCTGAGCCTCCTCTTCTGCAGGCTAAGCAACCCCAGCTCCCTCAGCCTCTCCTCACAGGGCTGTGCTCCAGACCCCTCCCCAGCCTTGTTGCCCTTCTCTGGACACCTTCAAGTCTCTCAATGTCCTTCTTAAACTGAGGGGCCCAGAACTGGACACAGGACTCAAGGTGTGACCTAACCAGTGCTGAGCACAGGGGCAGAATGACCTCCCTGCCCCTGCTGGCCACACTGTTCCTGATGCAGGCCATCAACTTCTGCAGAATGAGCCTGGGGTGTCTGTGCAAAATGAGCATGGGTCTCCTAAACCTGGATCAGAAAGACCCTTACCCACTTTGTGCTGTCCTCTAGAGAGCAGAGAAGCTCATCTCTAAGCTCACAGGCATGGGCAGCAGAGGGAAGGAGAGCAAAAGGTGGCTCTGGGACCTACAGCAGGTTTTCAGCCTGTCTCAAACTCCCACCCATGGGTGGCCCTCAATATATCCCTGCAAAACCAACGTGGGAAAGCAGTGGCATTGCTTCTGCCTGGTGCCACTGAGGCCACCCAGAATGACTCTGGGCATAGCCAGCCTCTGAGCACTGGTGGTGCCTGCAGCGAGTGGACCCAGAGGGCAGCTCCCTGCAGCTTCTTCAAGACCTACAACCCTCAGCAGGGCAAACCCTGCAGGAGCACTGTCCCCATCACCTGCTAGGAACCGGAGCTGGTTCCTCACTCGCAGCTCTCCGTCCCCAGAGCCTCTGCTGCAGTCATCTTCATCGTCACAGTCTCCGCTCTCCTCCTCCTCCTCCGGGGTTTTGCCTGAAGCTTTTCGGTGGGGCAAAGCCATCCCTTTGAGCAACTGAAAGACAGGAGGGGCCACAGTCATTCACCAGCTCACCTCCACCCTCCCTGCAGCTTCCTCCTCTGCTCACAAGGGGATCAGGTGAAGAGGCCTCACTTGGGGCAGCACAGGGGGACAGGAGCCCATCATGCTCCTCATAGAATCACTCAGGTTGGAAGGGACTTCCAAAAGTCATCTAGTGCAGCCCCCTGCAGTCAGCAGGGACATCCTCAAACAGATCAGGTTGCCCACAGCCCTGTCAAGTCTCTCCTTGAGTATCTCAAGGGATGTGGCCTCAGCTACCTCCATGGGCAACCTGTTCCAGTGTTCCACCACCCTCACTGTAAAGAACTTCTTCCTAACATCCAGTTTAAGTCTACTCTTCTCTAATTTCAAACCATTGTTCCTTGTCCTATCCCTGCAGGCCTTTGCAAACAGTCTCTCGGCAGCCTTATTGTAGCCCCCTTCAGGTACTGGCAGGCTGCTATTAGATCTCCTCAGAGCCTTCTCTTCTCCAGGCTGAAGACCCCCAGCTCCCTCAGCCTGTCCTTGTAGCAGAGGTGCTCCAGCCCCCTGATCATTCTTGTGGCCTTCCTCTTGGACCATGCCAAAGCACTGGCAAGCTCAGGTCCATTCATGGACAAAACCAAACACAAAACCTCAGTGGAAGAAACAAGAGTAGGAAAACCCACAGTGAGTAACTCTGCCCTTCAGCTTCTGCCCAGCAAGCGCTGCATGAGCTACAGAATGTCTGCCAGCATGGCCAGCCCCCAAATGCCACCAAAGTTTGGAGGCAGCTACAAAACACATATCCAAACTCAGGCCAGATGGGGGAAAGCCTGCAGCAAGAGGGAACTCTGTTCAGGGATTCTCACTGCTTTCTCCCATCTGAGAAGTAAAACACCTGAAAGGAAATGGCAGATCTCTCAGGTCACAGGATCACAGGATGCAGGCAGGGGTTTGGAAGGGGCCTGTGGAGGTTGTCAAGCCCCAGCATGTCTAAAGCAGATTGCCCAATACAATGTCCAGGCAGGTTTTGAAAGTCTCCAGAGGAGGAGACTCCACAACCTCTCTGGGCAGCCTGCTCCAGGGCTCTGTGACCCTCACAGCAAAGAAGCTTCTCCTTAAATTCAAGTGAAACCACCTGGATTCCAACTTGTGGCCATTGCCCCTTGTCCTATCACTGGGTACCACTGACAAGAGCCCAGCCCCATCCTCTTGACCTCCAGCCTTTAGCTATTGATCAGACCCCCTCTCAGGCTGCTCTTGCTCAGGCTAAACTGACCCAGGTCTTTCATCCTCTCCTCCTCACTAAGGTGCTCCATGCCCCTCAGCATCTTTGTAGACTCCATCAGACTCTCTCCAGCAGTTCCCTGTCCCTCTCAAACTGGGGAGCCCAGAACTGGACACAGTGCTCCAGGCATGGCCTCAGCAGAGCAAAGCAGAGGGGAAGGAGAAGCTCCTTTGACCTTCTGGCCACACTCTTCTGAATGTCCCCCAGAATACAAGTGGCATTCTGGGCCTCAAGGGCACATTGCTGGCTCCTGGTGAACTTACTTGCCCAGCAGCACCCCCAGGTCCTTCTCCTCAGAGAGGCCCATACAGCACTCCACAAAAATACCCCCAATATCTCATTCCTTGCTCTTGAAGCACAGAGGATGCTAGTCAAAGTTTGGGACAGCCAAGCAACATGACAAAAGGATCTTTTAAACAGAGTCTCAGACTATGTTTGGTTGGAAGACACCTCCAAGATCATCCAGCCCAAGCCTCAACCCAGCACTGGAAGGTCACCACTGCACCATGTCCCTAAGCACCACATCCACACACTGCTTGAACACCCCCAGGGACGGTGACTCCACCTCTGCCCTGGGCAGACCATTCCAATGCTTGGGACCCATTTCAGTGAAGAAATATTTCCTAACATCCAGCCTGAACTGAACCATTCCCTCTGGTCCTGTCACTTGTCATCCAGAAGAAGCTGGGTCCCTCCTCCTTCCAACCTCCTTTCAGGTAGTTGTAGAGAGCAATGAGGTCTCCCTTCAGCCTCCTCCTCTCCAGACAGAATCACCCCAGCTCCCTCAGATGATCCTTGTGCTCCATGTGCTCCAGACCCTTCACTGAGTAAAGCTGGGTCCTGATCAGTGGTGACAGGTTGCAGCTCCCCAGGATGGGGACTCAAACAGCTGTCCTGACCAGGGGGGCTCAGGATTGCCTTCCAAACACGGGTGGGAGCTGCCTCAAACTGACCCTTCACAGCCCAGGGAGGGATTAGACACATTCCCAGCTATGGGCTTCCTCTTCCTGCTGACTTCTCTGCTGTTGCTGCTGCTCAAAGCCATCAGCTATTTCATCACAGCCCCAGATGCCCTTTGGAGAAGTCAGAAGCTTAATATAGCTTGAAAATTCCTATTCCTACATGGCTGGGAAAAGCCTTCTTGAAGTTGGACTTGTTAAATTATGGCATTGAACATGTTCAAGTGCTGGGTGCTGCACTTGGGCCACAATAACCCTGTGCAGTGCTGCAGGCTGGGGTCAGATGGGCTGAGAGCAGCCAGGCAGAAAGGGACCTGGGGGTAATGCTTGAGAGCAGCTGAACATGAGCCTGCAGTGTGCCCAGGGGGCCAAGAAGGCCAATGGCATCCTGGCCTGCATCAGGAACAGTGTGGCCAGCAGGAGCAGGGAGGTCATTGTGCCCTGTGCTCAGCACTGGTTAGGCCACACCTTGAGTCCTGTGTCCAGTTCTGGGCTCCTCAGTTTAAGAAGGACATTGAGACACTTGAAGGTGTCCAGAGAAGGGCAACAAAGCTGGGGAGGGGTCTGGAGCACAGCCCTGTGAGGAGAGGCTGAGGGAGCTGGGGTTGCTTAGCCTGGAGAAGAGGAGGCTCAGGGGAGACCTTCTTGCTCTCCCCAGCTCCCTGAAGGGAGGTTGTAGCCAGGTGGGGGTTGGTCTCTTCTCCCAGGCAAGCAGCACCAGAACAAGAGGACACAATCTGAAGCTGTGCCAGGGGAGGATTAGGCTGGAGGTGAGGAGAAAGTTCTTCCCAGCAAGAGAGATTGGCCATTGGGGTGTGCTGCCCAGGGAGGTGGTGGAGTCCCCATTCCTGGAGGTGTTCAAGAGGGGACTGGATGTGGCACTTGGAGCCATGGTTTAGTTGTCAGGAGGTGTTAGGTATTAGGTAATAGGTTGGACTTGATGATCTTTGAGGTCTTTGCCAGCCTTATTGATTCTCTGATTCTAAGTTAATCTGAGCACTAACTAACTAACTAACTAAAAAGTCATACAAAGAATAAATAAATCAACAGGAAAGAAGGGGTAAGTAAGGGAGAAGATACTGCAAAATGGGAGCTTTGGGCATCCTTGAGGGGTTGGGTCAGGTCCATCTCCTGCTTTCCAAGGCATTTTTTAATATCTGGAATCTAGGTTGCCTTGTTAAACTCTTAAGCCAGCCCTTGGAAAAGAGTCTCTCAAGTATGTAGCTTGCTGAAGTTTACCCAGGCTGGGAGGAATGCTCTGGGCATCTGGTTTGCTCTGTCCACACCGATGTCCACATACCTCTGTGTTTGTGTGAGAGGAGCAGAAGGTAATGAAAACCAAACAGCTCCAAGCCAGATCCCTCCAGCTTCCCCCCTTCAACACCCCCCTTCAGCAAAGCTCTCCTTGGCACCAGGCTGCCCAGTGAGAGAGCCCTGCTGGGTCCTGCTGCTGTGGTACAGAACCAAACACTGCTCAGCTCCCTAAACACCAGGGAGTGTGCTGCCACAGCCTGCAACAGCCTTTGGCTCAGGCTCTTTAAAGTGCCTTTTTTCCAGGAAGTTTATTTACTTTAGAGGTTTACAAACCAAGCAACAGGACAAGAGGCAATGGTTAGAAACTAGAGCAGAGTAGATTGGACTTTAGGAAGATGCTCCTTATTATGAGGGTGGGGAGACACTGACACAGGTTGCCCAGGGAGGTTGTGGCTGCCTCCTCCTTGGAGGTGTTCAAGGCCAGGCTGCATGAGGCCTTGAGCAGCCTGGGCTGATGAGAGGTGTCCCTGCCCATGGCAGGGGGGTTGGAACTGGATGATCTTCAAGGTCCCTATCGACTCAAGCCATTCTATGATTCAGCCAAGATCTTCTAGGATCATCTCAAAGGTCTTTTCCAGATCCAGCCATTCTGTGATATGATTCTATGGTATGATAAAAAGAGGCAAATGCAGAGCTCTCCATCCTGGTAGGAAGACAAACATGAGCAGAGGGCTGGAGCTGCTCTGCTGTGAGGACAGACTGAGGGAGTTGGGGTTATGCAGTCTGGAGAAGAGAAGGCTCTGAGGAGACCTAATTGTGGCCTTCCAGGATCTGCAGGAGGCTCCAAGAAAGCTGGGGAGGGACTTTTGAGGGTGTCAGGGAGTGATAGGACTGGGGGGGATGAAGCAAAACTAGAAATGGGTAGATTGACATTGGATGTTAGGAAGAAATTGTTCCCCAGGAGGGTGGTGAGAGACTGGCACAGGTTGCCCAGGGAGGTGGTGGAAGCCTCCTGCCTGGAGGTGTTTGCAGCCAGGCTGGCTGTGGCTGTGAGCAACCTGCTGTAGTGTGAGGTGTCCCTGGCCATGGCAGGGGGGTTGGAACTGGCTGAGCCTTGAGGTCCCTTCTAACCCTAACAATTCTATGATTCTAATCCTCATATAAAAGCCAGACATGCCAACTGCCCAAGCCTTTGCTCCACCACTTTCATTTCCCTCTTCCAAATGGAGCTCACCCTCACTGGAGATGTTTAAGAGAAGCCTGGATGAGGCACTTGGTGCCATGGTTTAGTTGATCAGATGGTGTTGGGTGATAGGTTGGACTTGATGATCTCTAAGGTCTTTTCCAACCTGGTCTATTCTATTCTATTCTATTCTATTCTATTCTATTCTATTCTATTCTATTCTATTCTATTCTATTCTATTCTATTCTATTCTATTCTATTCTATTCTATTCTATTCCATTCCATTCCATTCCATTCCATTCCATTCCATTCCATTCCATTCCATTCCATTCCATTCCCCAACCTATGCTCTTGCAGGATGCTCACTCCTCTACATCCAAAGCACAGAGCAAGGCAGTCTGGTGGGACTCCACCATGCAGCTCAGCAGCACAGCTTTCATTACTTGCCCAAAAGAGCAGAGAGCTTGCTGGCAGGGAGAGCTAAGCTTTGGGATATTTTCAGACTGAACAAGCTCAGCAGGAGGGCGAGAGGAAAGCAGGATTTGTCAGCTGTGTGTTTTCAAACACTGAAATTACTGAGCATTTCTTGTCTTAACTGCTTCTCTCTTGGCAAGCCATACATTAGCAGCTAAATCTCTCCACCCCTGCAGCCACAGGAAACCAGGGACTTTCTGAGAACCTGGGAAGCTTTGGATGGAGTGAAGGTGGTGTCCCTGTGCTGTGCTGCTCCTTCCTTCTCCAGAACAGAAGCTGCATCCCCAGCCACAGGCTCCCCAGCTGCTGGGAGCCACGGGAGGGTCCCATGAGTCAAATTCCACAGCTGGATCTGGGAGAAATGAAGCTGCCACCATTAGCAGGAGAACTCCATTGGTGCATCCAGGTCTAGGAATGCTGTCATGGAATCACAGAATTGGTTGGGTTGGAAGAGACCTTAAAGGTTAGCTAGTTCCAATCCTCCCACCATGGGCAGGGACACCTCCCACCAGAGCAGGTTGCTGAAGGCCCTGTCCAGCCTGGCTTTCACAGTACCATAGTATCAGTCAGGGTTGGAAGGGACCACAAGGATCATCTAGTTCCAACCCCCCTGCCATGGCCAGGGACACCCCACACTAGATCAGCCTGGCCACAGCCTCATCCAGCCCAGTCTTAAACACCTCCAGGGACAGGGCCCCAACCACCTCCCTGGATGGACAACCCATTCCAGGGCTTCACCACTCTCATGGGGAAGAACTTCCTCCTCACCTCCAGCCTGAATCTCCCCACCTCCAGCTTCATTCCATTCCCCCTAGTCCTATCACTGCCTGAGATCCTGAGCAGTCCCTCCCCAGCCTTCCTGTAGCCCCCTTCAGATACTGGAAGGCCACAATGAGGTCACCTCAGAGCCTTCTCTTCTCCAGACTGAACAGCCCCAACTCCTTCAGTCTGTCCTCACAGGAGAGGTGCTCCAGCCCTCTGCTCATCCTCCTGGCCCTTCTCTGGACACCTTCCAGCACCTCCAGATCCCTCTTGCAATAGGGGCTCCAGAACTGGAGGCAGTACTCCAGGTGGGGTCTCAGCAGAGCTGAGCAGAGGGGGAGAATCACCTCCCTTGCCCTGCTGGCCACACTTCTCCTGCTGCAGCCCAGGCTCTGGTTGGCTTTCTGGGCTGCAAGTGCACACTGAGAGCTCCTGGTGAGCTTCTCCTCTACCAGCACCCCCAAGTCTCTCTCCTCAGCACTGTATCCTGCTTTGAATACACCCAGGGTGTCAGATGCTTTGGCTTTGGTTGGAGAGGCAGCCACAGTCCTTCTCATTGACCATTACTGGGGTTGTTCAATCTGGACCACAGGAGGCTGAGGGGACACCTTCTGGCTCTCTACACTTCCCTGAAAGGAGGGTGGAAGCAGGTGGGGGTTGCTCTCTTCTCCCCAGTAACAAGAGATAGAACAAGAGGCCTCAAATTACACCAGGGGAGGTTTAGGTTGGTCACAGGGAGAAACTTCTTCACTAAAAGGGTTCTCAAAGCCTGGCACAGGCTGCACGGGGGGGTGTTTGATTCCCATTCCTGGAGGCATTTAGAAGAGGCAGAGAGGTGGTGCTGAGAGCCATGATTTAGCAGCAGCCTTGGTAGGGTTAGAGAACAGTCAGGGAAGATGATCTTCAAGGTCTTTTCCAACCAAAACCATTCTGTGATACCACAACCTCCCTGATGGTCTGCACACTTGATGCAATTATATTTGGTGGGCTGAACACTGATTGCCCATCCTGAAATAGTAAGCAGAGCTGACTGTACCCTGACATTACAGTTTATTCATGTCCTGTGGTTTCAAGGCCATGGTGAGAGGCAGGCAGGAAAACACACAGCCCAGTGATGACTAAAGTAGCAGGGAAGAGTGAGACACCCTTCACTCCATCCCAACTCATCCAGCTGCAAGGGTTTCCAGCCCTCTCTGCTCTTCTTTGCTAAACCATCCTGGTAAATATGCAGCTTCATGTGCCTGAGGGAAACTAGAGAACTAACTCTGGGAGTCAGAGAATCAGAGAATCAACCAGGTTGGAAAAGACCTCAGAGATCATCAAGTCCAACCTATTACCTCATACCTAACACCTCCTGACAACTAAACCATGGCTCCAAATGCCACATCCAAGCCTTTCTTGAACACCTCCAGGGATGGGGACTCCCACACCTCCCTGGGCAGCACATCCCAATGGCCAGTTCCTCTTTCTGGGAAGAACTTTCTCCTCACCTCCAGCCTAAACTTCCCCTGGCACAGCTTGAGACTGTGTTCTCTTGTTCTAGTGCTGGTTGCCTGGGAGCCAGCTCCCTCAGCCTCTCCTCACAGGGCTGTGCTCCAGACCCCTCCCCAGCATTGTTGCCCTACTCTGGACACCTTCCAGCATCTCAACATCTTTCCTAAACTGAGGAGCCCAGCACTGGACACAGGACTCCAGGTGTGGCCTAACCAGTGCTGAGCACAGGGCACAAGGACTTCCCTGCTCCTGCTGGCCACACTGTTCCTGATGCAGGCCAGGATGCCATTGGCCTTTGTGGCTACCTGGGCACACTGCTGGCCCCTGTTCAGCTGCTGTCAACCAGTACCCCCAGGTCCCTCTCTGCCTGGCTGCTCTCAGCCACTCTGACCCCAGCCTGTAGCACTGCATGGGGTTGTTGTGGCCAAAGTGCAGCACCTGGCACTTGGACTTGTTGAATGCCATCCTGTTGGACTCTGCCCATCTGCCCAGCCTGGCAAGGTCCCTCTGCAGAGCTCTCCTACCCTCTAGCAGATCAACTCTTGCTCCCAACTTGTTGTCATCTGCAAACTGACTGATGACTGACTCATTCCCCTATCCATGCACACACACACAGCTCCAAGATCTCTTCTTCCATCTGCACAACCACCAGAGAGCCACAGAATCATTTAGGCTGGAAAAGAATGATGTGGGCTACAGCCTTTGCTCCATTGGCTCAGGTAGATAACAGGGCTGGTGAGGAGCAGCTGAAATGACTGGAGTTGTTTAGTCTGGAGAAAAGGAGGCTGAAAGGAGACCTTCTCACTCTCTAGAACTCCCTGAAAGGAGGCTGGAGCGGGGTGGGGGTTGGTCTCTTCTCCCCAGTAACCAGGGATAGGATGAGAGGAAGTGGCCTCAAGTTGCAGCAGGGAAGGTTTAATTTGGATCCTCAAAGCCTGGCAGAGGCTGCCCAGGGAGGTGGTTGAATCCCCACCCTTGGAGGTGCTTCAAAGAGGCAGAGATGTGGTGCTGAGGGCTGTGGTTTAGCACCAGACTTCACCAGACTTCAGAGGAGACTTAACTGTGGCCTTCCAGTATCTGAAGGGGGCTCCAAGAAAGCTGGGGAGGGACTTTTGAGGGTGTCAGGGAGTGATAGGACTGAGGGGGATGGAGTAGAAATAGAAGTGGGGAGATTGAGATTGGATGTGAGGAAGAAGTTGTTGCCCATGAGGGTGGTGAGAGCCTGTCACAGGTTGCCCAGGGAGGTGGTGGAAGCCTCCTGCCTGGAGGTGTTTGCAGCCAGGCTGGATGTGGCTGTGAGCAACCTGCTGTAGTGTGAGGTGTCCCTGGCCATGGCAGGGGGGTTGGAACTGGCTGATCCTTGAGGTCCTTTCCAACTCTGACAATTCTCTGATTCCATAGCTTGAACAACAAGGCAGAGGGGAAGAATAGAATAGAATAGAATAGAATAGAATAGAATAGAATAGAATAGAATAGACCAGACCAGGTTGGAAGAGACCTTCAAGATCATTCAGTCAAATCTACCACCCAACACCATCTAATCAGCTAAACCATAACACCAAGCATCCTATCAAGTCTCCTCCTGAACACCTCCAGTGATGGTGACTCCACCACCTCCCCAGGCAGCCCATTCCAATGGGCAATCACTCTCTCTGTGTAGAACTTTCTCCTCACCTCCAGCCTAAACCTCCCCTGCCGCAGCCTGAGACTGTGTCCTCTTGTTCTGGTGCTGGTTGCCTGGGAGAAGAGACCAACATCTGCCTGTCTACAACCTCCCTTCAGGTAGTTGTAGAGAGCAAGAAGGTCACCCCTGAGTCTCCTCTTCTCCAGGCTAAGCGACCCCAGCTCCCTCACCACTGTTCATAACCATACAGCGACCAGACAAAACCAGATGCAGCAGCACCATGGGGTAATGACCCAGCTGGATTTGGATGGGCCACCCTGTGTGGAAGTCTTTCTAACTCCTCATTCTTTATAACCACTTTCCTCAGAGCTCCCCACCTGCCCACCCAGCCACCTGGCCTTGTTTTTCCAGTTTGAAGATAAACAGTGAGGGCTGCAATGTGCCTTTGCTCATTAATCTCCTTTCCCCCCCCACCTCTGACAAGAAATCAGCACTGTGATTCTTGGCCTGGAGTTTTAAGAGCTGCTTTCTCCTCTTTGGAAGCTACCCCCACCATACTGCAAATCTCACTTTGAGCACTGCCCAAGCTTGTGCCCACAAATGAATATGAGCCAGCAGTGTGCCCAGGGGGGCAAGAAGGCCAGTGGCATCCTGGCCTGTATCAGGAACAGTGTGGCCAGCAGGAGCAGGGAAGTCATTCTGCCCTGTGCTCAGCACTGCTTAGGCCACACCTTGAGTCCTGTGTCCAGTTCTGGGCTCCTCAGTTTAGGAAGGACATTGAGACACTTGAAGGTGTCCAGAGAAGGGCAATGAGGCTGGGGAGGGGTCTGGAGCACAGCCCTGTGAGGAGAGGCTGAGGGAGCTGGGGTTGCTTAGCCTGCAGAAGAGGAGGCTCAGGGGAGACCTTCTTGCTCTCTCCAGCTACCTGAAGGGAGGTTGTAGCCAGGAGGGGGTTGGCCTCTTCTCCCAGGCAAGCAGCACCAGAACAAGAGGACACAGTCTCAAGCTGTGCCAGGGGAGGTTTAGGCTGGAGGTGAGGAGAAAGCTCTTCCCAGGAAGAGTAATTGGCCATTGGAATGTGCTGCCCAGGGAGATGCTGGAGTCCCCATCCCTAGAGGCGTTCACAAAAGGCTTGGCTGTGTGGCCCTTGGAGCCATGGTTTAGTTGTCAGGAGGCATTAGGTGTCAGGTAATAGGTTGGACTTGATGATCTCTGAGGTCTTTTCCAACCTGGTTGATTCTGTGATGCTATGAAATTCAGATCAAATAATACAGGCCAGTGAGCTACAAGCAGTGTGCTCCTTTAGGACAAAATCTTCCCTTCCAACATACTCCAGGGGAAAAAATAATATATATAGAGAGAGAGAGAGTGAGAGAGAGAACAACCAAATACATTATTGAAGGGGAACAGAAGACTTTAGGGGGGGGAAAAAGAACCCAACCAAACACCACATTTAATTCCTTCATGAGTTTAGGGGAGAAGCCTGATTGATATTAGTAATCTTTTGGTGGACAGAGCTGTCATTTAATTTAGCTTGCATGACTGAAAGAATTTAATAAAAGTCTTCCAGAGAGTTTTGCTGAAATTCTTTGCATGTTTTTCTTAAGCCCCTGGAAGAGGATCAAACCTAAAAAGCTGGAGAGGATGGAGACTGTACTTGCAGCTAAAATAATACTCAGGGTTGTAATATAGGCTTAATAATCAAGTAGTCATGTCCAGCAGGAAAAGTGCCTCGGTGCAGAAAGCCCTCTGCATCCCCAGCTGCACAGCCCTGTGCTGCTCAGCAGCATGAAAGGGACCCTGGCTAAGCTGTCAGCTCGTGGCTTGGACCACTACACTCTGTGCTGGGTTAGGAACTGGCTGGAGGGCCAGGCCCAGAGAGTGGTAGTGAATGGTGCCACATCCAGCTGGCGGCCAGTCACTAGTGGTGTCCCCCAGGGATCAGTGCTGGGCCCTGTCCTCTTCAACATATTAATTGATGATCTGGATGAGGGGGGTCGAGTCAGTCATCAGCAAGTTTGCAGATGACACCAAGTTAGGAAGAGATGTTAGTCAGTTAGAGGGTAGAAAGGCTCTGCAGAGGGACCTCAACCGACTGGACAGATGGGCAGAGTCCAACAGGATGGCATTCAACAAGTCTGTGGTGTGTTAACGCCTCTTTCTGAAAACAAAAGAAGAAAGCAGGGGGGAGGGCTTGCGGGTACTTTACACTCCCTGAAGGGCGTCTCCCCCCTGGGAAAGCTGAGTCTGTTCCACTCCCCCCCTCCCTGCCCAGCTAGGGTATAAAAAGCAGGACATCATAGCTGTTGGATCTCCTTTTTGCCTCCTGCCTCTGCTGGATGAGAGCTACTGCAGCTGCCCTCCTGCTCCTCAGCCACGTGGCTGGACCTGATCCTTTTCCCTGCTGCCTCTGCACCTCCTCAGAGAAAGACTGGTTGTGTATTATTTTTTTTCTGTCCCCCCTCCTTCTTGTTCCTTGCCCTTGTGAACCCTTTTTTTTCCCCTGTTATTGTTATATATATAATTTGAAGAAAAAAATTATTTGCCTCTCTACTTCCAAGCTGACTCCAGACTGTTGCTTAGTGGATTTGCTCCTTACCCTTTTTTTTTTTCCTCCTCTCCCTGTTTGGAGGGAGGAGGTGGGGGGGAGTGGGGAAGAGATTCTCAGCCTTTTCCCCATTTGTGCTTTTAACTCTCAGTTAAGGCTCAAACCACTACAAAGTCCAAGTGCCGAGTGCTGCACTTTGGCTACGGCAATCCCATGCGGAGCTACAGGCTGGGGTCGGAGTGGCTGAGAGCTGCCAAACAGAGAGGGACCTGGGGGTGCTGATTGACAGCCACCTGAATATGAGCCAGCAGTGTGCCCAGGTGGCCAAGAGGGCCAATGGCATCCTGGCTTGCATTAGGAATAGTGTGGCCAGCAGGAGCAGGGAGGTCATTGTGCCCTTGTACTCTGCTTTGGTTAGGCCGCACCTTGAGTCCTGTGTCCAGTTCTGGGCTCCGCAGTTTAAGAAGGACATTGAAACACTTGAAGGTGTCCAGGGAAGGGCAACAAGGCTGGGGAGGGGTCTGGAGCACAGCCCTGTGAGGACAGGCTGAGGGAGCTGGGGTTGCTTAGCCTGCAGAAGAGGAGGCTCAGGAGTGACCTCATTGCCCTCTACAACTACCTGAAGGGAGGTTGTAGCCAGGAAGGGGTTGGCCTCTTCTCCCAGGCAACCAGCACCAGAACAAGGGGACACAGTCCCAAGCTGTGCCAGGGGAGGTTTAGACTCGAGGTGAGGAGAAATTTCTTCACCGAGCGAGTCATTCGTCATTGGGATGTGCTGCCCAGGGAGGTGGTGGAGTCACCATCCCTGGAGGCATTCAAGAGGAGATTGGACGTGGCACTTGGTGCCATGGTCTAGTCATGGGGTCTGTGTTGATAGGTTGGACTCGATGATCCTTGAGGTCCTTTCCAACCTAAGTTATACTGTGATGCTCTGATACTGTGATACCGTGATACTGTGATACCCTGGGAGCTCGAACCAATGGTGAAAACCAGCCCCTGGCTTGGTGAGAAAGCTCTCAAAGCTCACCCAAATCCCTCAGCTTGTCACTGGCTGCAAAAGTTGGGATGCTTCCCTTCAGCAGCCTTGGGAGGAAAGAGATTTGGAGGAGCAAAGGTGTCAGTTCCCCTGGCATCCTGCAAGGCATTCGCTCTGGCCACAGGCTTTCAGGTGCCCAACAAGGATCATGAATAACAGAACCATAGAATCATGGAATCATAGGATCATGGAATCATGGAAACATGGAATCACATAACCATGGAATCATAGAATCATGGAGCCACAGAATCATAGAGTCATAGAAACATGGAATCATGGAGCCATGGAATCATGGCACCATACAATCATGGAATCATAGAAACATAGAACCATGGTATCATGGAATCATAGGATCGTCGAATCATGGAACCATGGAATCACATAACCATGGAATCATGGAATCATAGAATCATGGAGCCATAGAATCATAGAGTCATAGAAACATGCAATCATGGAGCCATGGAATCATGGCACCATAGAATCATGGAATCATAGAAACATAGAACCATGGTATCATGGAATCATAGGATCATGGAATCATAGGATCATCAAATCATGGAAACATGGAATCACATAACCATGGAATCATGGAATCATAGAATCACAGAGCCATAGAATCATAGAACCATGGAATCAGAGAGTAATAGAAACATGGAATCATGACACCATAGAATCATGGCACCATAGAATCATGGAATCATAGAAACATAGAACCATGGAATCATAGGATCATGGAATCATAGAATCACAGAGCCATAGAATCATGGAGCCATAGAAACATGGAATCATGGAGCCATGGAATCATGACACTATAGAATCATGGCACCATAGAATCACAGAACCATGGAATCATAGGATCATGGAATCATAGGATCACAGAGCCATAGAATCATAGAACCATAGAATCATAGAGTCATGGAAACATGGAATCATGGAGCCATGGAGCCATGGCACCATAGAATCACAGAACCATGGAATCATAGAACCATAGAATCATAGGATCATGGAATCACAGAATCACAGAGCCATAGAATCATAGAACCATAGAATCATGGAATCGTGGCACTATGGAATCATGGCACCATACAATCATGGAATCATAGAACCATAGAATCATGGAGTCATAGAATCAGGGAATCACAGAACCATAGAATCATGGAATCATGGCACTATGGTAGCATTGAACCATAGAATCATGGAATCATAGAAGCATAGAACCATGGAATCATGGCACCATACAATTATGGAATCATAGAAGCATAGAATCATGGAATCATGGAAGCACAGAACCATGGAATCATGGAAGCATAGAACCATGGAATCATAGAATCATGGAATCATGGAATCATGACACCATGGAATCATGGCACCATACAATCATGGAATCATAGAAGCATAGAGCCATAGAATCACAGAGTCATAGAAACATGGAAGCATGGAATCATAGAACCATAGAATCATGGCACCATACAATCATGGAATCATAGAAGCATAGAAGCATGGAATCATGGAGTTATAGAATCATGGAATCATAGAATTGTGGCACCATGGAATCATAGAAGCATAGAATCATGGAATCATAGAACCATGGAATCATAGAACCATATACTGGTGGAGGCTTGAAGTGACCTCTGAAACCGTCAAGTGCAGCCCCCCTGCCAAAGCAAGTTTGCCAAGGGCAGGCCAAACAGGAACACATCCAGATGGATCTTGAAAGTCTCCAGAGAAGGAAAAGCACAGCATGCCAGGTTGGAAGGGACCTCAAGGATCATCTGGTCCAAGCTTTCTAGGTAATAGCCTAGTTGAAACCAGGGGGCCCAGCAGCCTGACACTCCACAGCCCCTCTGAAGAGATGCCTCTTGACTTCCCACACACCTCCCAAGATTCCCAAGGGGCCAGGATTTCCTATTTGAAACCCCATCCTGCTGAACCCCCTGGTTTGGGTGGGGCAAAATGAAACCTTATAGGCAACCCTGACCTTGCAACTGACAAGAGTGAGTCATTTAGGGGTGGCTTTTAAATCAGGGTTTTCACACGATCCTGTTCCCCGTTAACAGCTCGTTACAAGGCACAGAAGGACATTCCCAGGGTGCAAGACAGCTGGGGCTGGTTTGCTGACAAAGGTCATTAGCTGATCACAAGCAAGAAGCAGGGAACAGAACCCAGTGTTTTAAGAGGCTGGAGCTGTGGCCTTCCTTTGAAAGCTCATGTGTTTCAAATTGCTGTGGTGCACACAAGAATGCAACAGGAGAATCGATTCTCTCCACTTCCTCTGCTTATTAGCCCTGGAAATAACGTGGAAAAAATTATCTTTTATTAGCAGATCCTTGGTTTTGCAACCAACCTTCACCATGAGATTTGCCTGTGCCCTCCAGCCCACTTCCCCCTTTCCCAGCTCCATCCAGTTAAGAAATCACAGAATCAATAAGGTTGGAAAAGACCTCAGAGATCAAGTCCAAGCTGTCACCCAACACCTCATGACAACATGGCTCCATGTGCCACATCCAATCCCCTCTTGAACACCTCCAGGGATGGGGACTCCACCACCTCCCTGGGCAGCACATCCCAATGGCCAATTACTCTTTCTGGGTAGAACTTTCTCCTCACCTCCAGCCTAAACCTCCCCTGGCACAGCTTGAGACTGTGTCCTCTTGTTCTGGTGCTGCTTGCCTGGGAGAAGAGACCAACCCCCACCTGGCTACAACCTCCCTTCAAGGCAAAGGAAACTACAGCACAGGAGGTGAAGAGAGGCTGAGAGCTCTGGGAGTGCTTAGTGTGGAGAGGAGAAGACTGAGAGGGATCTGATCAATGTCTATCAATATCTGAGGGCTGGGGGTCAGGAGGGAGGGGACAGGCTCTGCTCAGTTGCACCCTGGGATAGGACAAGGGGCAGTGGATAGAAACTCCAGCACAGGAGGTTCCACCTCAACATGAGGAGGAACTTCTTCACTGTGAGGGTCCCAGAGCCCTGGAGCAGGCTGCCCAGAGAGGTTGTCCTTCTCTGGAGCCTTTCCAGCCCCATCTGGATGTGTTCCTGTGTGACCTGTGCTGGATTCTCTGCTCCTGCTCTGGCAGGGGGTTGGACTTGATGATATCTGGAGGTCCCTTCCAACCCCTAACATCCTGTGGCCCTGTGATCCTTTCTGTGCACCAGGGCTGTGCTGGCATAGGCTTGTGCAGCAGCAGGAACTCAGCACAACATTAAGTGGGGTTCTACAGAGAGATCTGGACAGTTGGATCGAGGGGTAAGGTCAACTGCACAAGATTCAACAAGGCCAAGTGCTGGGGTCCTGCACTTGGGTCACAACAACCCCATGAAGGCTCCAGGCTTGGAGCAGAGTGGCTGGACACTGCCCAACAGAGAGAGTTCCTGAAGCTTCACCTCAACCTGTGGCAGTGGGTGCCAAAGGGGGTGAACTGCAGCTCAGAGTTTATCTTGTGGCTCTTCAGACATGAAAGGGTTTTAGTCTTTACTTCCAGCACTCACAGAATCATGGAATCATAGAACAATAGAATCCTGGACTCATAGTATCATAGAACCAAAGAACCACAGAATCATAGAATGGTGGGGATTGGAAGGGACCTCCAGAGATCATCAAAACCAAATCCACTGCCAAACCACAACCACCTAGGGCATCTCCCACAGGAACACATCCAGATGGGTCTTGAAAGCCTCTAGAAAAGGAGACTCCACAACCTCTCTGGGCAGCCTGCTCCAAGGCTCCAACATCCTCACAGCAAAGAAGTTTCTCCTGATGTTGAGGTGGAACTTCCCATGTTCCAGTTTGTGTCCATTGCCACTCAAAATACCATCTCCTGGAACAGAAAAATCCCTACTGTGCATCACCCAGGGGCTGCTGGTGCAGCAGGACCTTCTTTCCTGCCTTCACAGGCTCCAGAGGACATGTTCTCATCTGCCAGTAAATCATTTTCCCTGGTCACTCCCCTGATAGCACAAAGAAGCTGATGACAGTGGCCCTCCAGTATCTGAAGGGGGCTCCAAGAAAGCTGGGGAGGGACTTTTGAGGGTGTCAGGGAGTGATAGGAGTGGGGGGAATGGAACAAAACTAGAAGTGGGGAGATTGAGATTGGATGTGAGGAAGAAGTTGTTCCCCATGAGGGTGGTGAAAGCCTGGCACAGGTTGCCCAGGGAGGTGGTGGAAGCCTCCTGCCTGGAGGTGTTTGCAGCCAGGCTGGATGTGGCTGTGAGCAACCTGCTGTAGTGTGAGGTGTCCCTGGCCATGGCAGGGGGGTTGGAACTGGCTGATCCTCGAGGTCCCTTCCAACCCTAACAATTCTATGATTCCATAAAGGCTGGCCCTGCTTTATGGATCATCAGCTCCATTCCAGATAAGCAATCAAACCTGACACCATCCCTATGGCTAAAGGAAGCCATTGTCATCATCCCTGGAGGTGTTCAAGAGGGGATTGGACGTGGCACTTGGTGCCATGGTGTAGTCATGGGGTCTGTGGTGACAGGTTGGACTGGATGATCTTTGAGGTCTCTTCCAGCCTTGGTGATTCTGGGAAGACAGAGCAAGCTGGTGGCAATTAAAATGAATCCAAACTACACAGCAAATCTTTCTTGGCAGCACAAGCAGATGCCAAAGCTGTTATGAATTGCTCTGGTTTGTGGATGGCAGCCTGATGCCCAGGACAGGATGCTCCCATGGATGGGGAGGTTGTGCCCTTGCTGGCACCGTGGCAGGCAGAGGGAGCAGCTCCTGCCTGCTGTCCCCCAGGCAGGGGAGGTGTGACTTCCCCAGGCCGGACAAACACTCATTTATCACCCAGCACATGTGAAAGAGATCCCTGAGGCTTCAGGATCAGCTCATTCACCTTACAGGCAGTTCCTTCCCCCCCCCCCAGGCCACAGCTATTTATGGCTCAGTGTTGTGTAGCAGTAGGCAGGAACAGGATGGTGTGGGTGCCAAGTAGAGCTGGGGGATCCAGCACAGCCTGCTGGGGACCTGGGCAGTCCCCATCTGCTTCTGGCTTGTCCCCTAACCCCTGCATCAATGCTGATGCCAGAGAAACACTGCTCTGCCCTTGGTGGTGAGCTGCTGCAGCTCTTGCTCCTGCTCTGCATTTCACAGAATCATAGAATGGCTCAGGTTGGAAGGAACCTTAGGGATCATCTACTCCAACCTCCCTGCCATGGGCAGGCACTCCTCTCAACTAGACTTGTTTGCTCAAGGTCTCATCCAATCTGGCCTTGAACATGGAGAACACATCTTATTGGAGAATAAGTCGTATGAGGAAGGATGATCTTATGATGAAGGAGCTGGGGATGGTTAGCTTGCAAAAGAGGAGGCTGAGGGCAGACCTCATTGCTCTCTACGGCTACCTGAAAGGACAATGTAGAGAAGCTGCTGCTGGTCTCTTCTCACAGGTCATTAGTGACAGGACAAGAGGAACAGCCTCAAGCTGTGACTGGGCAGGGTTAGACTGGACATTAGGAAACCTTTTTCCCATCCAGAGTGGTCAGGGATTGGAATGTGCTGCCCAGGGAGCTGGTGGAGTCCCCAAGCCTGGCTGTGTTTGAAGGTGGTTTGGCTGTGGTGCTTGGGGCTATGGCTTAGGGGTGACCCTTGCAGAGCAGGGTTCTGGATTTGGCTTGGTGATCTTGAGGATCTCCTCCAACCTGAATGTTTCTGTGAGTCTGTGAGCTCCAGGGCCTGTCTCAAGTCCTTCCCACACCAATTCTTCACTGGCATCATCTCTGCTCCTTCTTCCCACCAGGTTTCTTAGTCTCTTAACAGCACCCCAACTGCCTTCCCCACTCCTTTCCACTCACTCCTAATGACTAGACAGGAGAACCTGGACCAATTTCTCCACCTGTCAAGCAGTCAGCCCTCAGGGGGTTGGTAACTGAGTGAAGGAGAGGTGTGGGAGAGAGCCTACATGGGCCTGGACCCATCATTGCTATTATCCATATTTTCCACATTTCATTTAGTTATGTTGGAGCAGAACCCTGCTCTGCCATCCAAACACCACTCAGAGAAAGCCCCAAAGCAACACATCACCAGGAGGCAGATAAAACATGTGACAGCAGGCCAAATAGGAGCACAAGGAACAAGAAGACAACGTGGGCAGAGGTGGAGCTATCAACCACCTCATCACCATCACATCCTACAGGCTGTCTGGGGCTGCCCAAACGTGTCCAGAGAAGGGCAACAAAGCTGGGGAGGGGTCTGGAGCACAGCCCTGTGAGGAGAGGCTGAGGGAGCTGGGGTTGCTTAGCCTGGAGAAGAGGAGGCTCAGGGGAGACCTTCTTGCTCTCTACCACTCCCTGAAGGGAGGTTGTAGCCAGGTGGGGGTTGGTCTCTTCTCCCAGGAACGCAGAACCAGAACAAGAGGACACAGTCTCAAGCTGTGTCAGGGGGAAGTTTAGGCTTGATCTTAGAAAGAAGTTTTTCCCAGACAGAGAGATTGCCCTTTGGAATGTGCTGCCCAGGGAGGTGGTGGAGTCACCATCACTGGAGGTGTTTAAGAAGAGCCTGGATGAGGCACTTGGTGCCATGGTTTAGTTAGGGTTAGGTGTTCAGTTAGACTTGGTGATAGTATCATAGTATCAGTCAGGGTTGGAAGGGACCACAAGGATCATCTAGTTCCAACCCCCCTGCCATGGGCAGGGACACCCCACACTAGATCAGCCTGGCCACAGCCTCATCCAACCTGGGCTTAAACACCTCCAGGGACAAGGCCCCAACCACCTCCCTGGACAACCCATTCCAGGGCTTCACCACTCTCATGGGGAAGAACTTCCTCCTCCCCTCCAGCCTCCATCTCCCCACCTCCAGCTTCATTCCATTCCCCCTAGTCCTATCACTACCTGAGATCCTGAGCAGTCCCTCCCCAGCCTTCCTGTAGCCCCCTTCAGATCCTGGAAGGCCACAATGAGGTCACCTCAGAGCCTTCTCTTCTCCAGACTGAACAGCCCCAACTCCTTCAGTCTGTCCTCACAGGAGAGGGGATCTCAGAGGTCTCTTCCAAGCTGGCTGATTCTGTGATTCTGTGAATGAAGGAGAAGATGCCCTGGGTGCAAGAGCATCTGGGAGGGCATGCAGGTATCACCCCCCCTGAGCCACCTTCTCCACAAGCCCGGTGTTTGTGCAGGGGACACACCAGTATGGCCACAGCAGGTTGAGCAGCAGCCAGCCTCTCCCCGCAGCCTGCCGGCTGCCCAGCCCAGCCCAGCCCGGGTCGGAGCGGCTGAGAGATTTCCTCTTGGCTCCGGCTCCAGCACACGTGGCCACTCTCCAGCTGTCAGCGACGTCTGCTGGGGCTGCCTTGGGAGACAAACATCTCGTCCTTGGCAGCAGGTAGGAAACAGCAAGCTGAGAGCTGTGCCGGAAGGGTTTTGCTTCCCCCTCCCCCTGCTCCCCTCCCCCCTTCTCGTTCTGACACGCTAATGAGAAGCAAATCTCTGTGCTGGTCTCAAGAAGCCCCCGGCAGAGAGCCACTTCTCAGACAAGGGATTTTGATAGGTACCATAGAATAACAGCACCCCAGCACGGTGGGGTTGGGTTGGAAGGGACCCCTGTGCAGATCATCCAGTCCAACTGCCCTCTTTAAGCAGGGTCACCCACAGCAGGCTGCACAGCATCACAATGTCCAGGTGGGGTTGGGAAGGCTCCAGAGAAAGAGACTCCACAGCCTCTCTGGCCAGCCTGCTCCGGGCCTCCAGCACCCTCAACAGGAAAGAATTTTGCCCTTATGTTCAGATGGAGCCTCCTGGGTTCCAGTTTGTGCCCACTGCCTCAGACTGGGCACCACTGAGAAGAGCCCAGCCCCATCCTCGTGGCCCCCATGATTTAGCTCTTGCTGAGCATTGATCAGATCTCCTCTCAGGCTGCTCCAGGCTAAACACAGTACCTGTGTCCCACAGGGTTTGACCCCAGTGCCCATGTGGGACCGGCTTGCATAAGTCTAATGCATGCCAGCCTGGTAGAGACACAGCATCCTGGCCTGCATCAGGAACAGTGTGGCCAGCAGGAACAGGGAGGTCATTCTGCCCTGTGCTCAGCACTGCTGAGGCCACACCTTGAGTCCTGTGTCCAGTTCTGGGCTCCTCAGTTTAGGAAAGATGTTGAGATGCTGGAAGGTGTCCAGAGAAGGGCAACAAGGCTGGGGAGGGGTCTGGAGCACAGCCCTGTGAGGAGAGGCTGAGGGAGCTGGGGTTGCTTAGCCTGGAGAAGAGGAGGCTCAGGGGAGACCTTCTTGCTCTCTCCAACTCCCTGAAGGGAGGTTGTAGCCAGGTGGGGGTTGGTCTCTTCTCCCAGGCACCCAGCACCAGAACAAGAGAACACAATCTCAAGCTGTGCCAGGGGAGGTTCAAGCTGGATGTTAGGAGAAAGTTCTTCCCAGCAAGAGAGCTTGGCCATTGGGATGTGCTGCCCATGGAGGTGGTGGAGTCACCATCTCTGGAGGTGTTTAAGAGGACCCTGGATGAGGCACTTGGTGCCATGGTTTATTTGATCAGATGGTGTTGGGTGAGAGGTTGGACTGGATGATCTCCAAGGTCTTTTCCAACCTGGTTAATTCTATTCCCAGGGCTCTCAGCCTTATTTTCACACACCACCTTTTCTTGTACAGAGGTTTCTGCCCCAACACTGGCCCCTGTCACCCAGGTCACACCCTGCCCTCCCAGGGGCAGCTCTCTCTGGCTCTTACTTTTGCACTAACTTCACTCCAAGGCACTGAGAGCCCAAAAGGCAACTGCAAAGTGTTCTGCTGAATGTCCCCAGCTCCACAGAGCTGTCACAGGGGACTCGATGGTTGTCTCACAGGGCAGATACCTCCTATCAGACAAGACAGCTGCAGTGCAGGACTGATAACCAAGCTGGTGGCTTCAGCACAGACTTAAATCAGGCAGGAGGAGAAGAATTCCATGGCAAACACCCTTCAACCCTCTCAGCAAGGGAGGAGTGGGCAGCTTGCCCTCCCTGGAGACCTGCTGGCCACCACAGCAGGACAGGATGTGCCCAGTTAAGCCTGGGATGTGCTTCTTGGGAGCTGGGGAGATTGTTAACTTCCAGCATCCTGTGGCCACCTCTGCTACCCAAGAGCCACCACTCCACACTGCACAGAGAGCACAGCATGGGGCTGGTGTGGCTGGGGAAGGTGTCCAGCTGGAATGGGGAGCCCCAAGCCTCAGGCTCCTGTGCCATAAGTATTGATGGACTTCACATGGAACAAGACCAAGAAGCCAGAAGTAATCATGGGAATGAATCATAGAATCATAGAACTGTCAGGGTCGGAAGGGACCGCAAGGCTCTGCCAGTCCCAACCCCCCTGCCATGGCCAGGGACACCTCACACTACAGCAGGTTGCTCACAGCCACATCCAGCCTGGCTGCAAAAACCTCCAGGCAGGAGGCTTCCACCACCTCCCTGGGCAACCTGTGCCAGGCTCTCACCACCCTCCTGGGGAACAACTTCTTCCTAACATCCAATCTCAATCTATCCATTTCTAGCTTTGCTTCATCCTCCCCAGGCCTATCACTCCCTGACACCATCAAAAGTCCCTCCCCAGCTTTCTGGTAGCCACCTGGAAGGCCACAATTAGGTCTCCTTGGAGCCTTCTCTTCTCCAGACTGAACAACCCCAACTCCCTCAGTCTGTCCTCACAGCAGAGCAGCTCCAGCCCTCTGCTCATCCTCGTGGCCCTTCTCTGGACACCTTCCAGCACCTCCAGATCCTTCCTGGCACAGAGGCTTCAGAACTGGACCCAGAGCTCCAGCTGTGGTCTGAGCAGAGTGGAGCAGAGTGGAGCAGAGGGGCAGAATCCCCTCCCTGGCCCTGCTGGCTCTGCTTCTCTTGCTGCAGCCCAGGCTGTGGTTGGCTCTCTGGGCTGCAAGTGCTCACTGCTGGCTCCTGCTGAGCTTCTCATCACAGTGATGTCTCTCCAGCCTCTGTGGTCCCTACTTCACTGCTCCTGGGCAAAGTCACAGCTCTCCTCTGCATTCAGAGCATGGCTGCTGCTTGCTAAAATCCAAAGAGAAGAGACCTCACAGACACAGCTTTTCCAGTGTTGGTATCAGCAGCCTGCCTCCCCAGATGGGTCTACAAACAGGATTAGGAAACATGCAGGCTCCAGCATGGGCACTGGTGCTACACTGGGGTGCAACTGGCTGTGGCTGTGAGCAATCTGCTGTAGTGTGAGGTGTTCCTGGCCATGGCAGGGGGGTTGGAACTAGCTGAGACTTGAGGTCCCTTCCAACCCTGACAGTTCTATGAACTCATCCCTACTGCTGAACATAGCCAACAGAAATACATTCTGCAAGGCTCAGACCTCCAGAGCTGCAGGCAAGAGGCAGGAGATGCCCACAGAGATGCACAGCCATCAGCTGAGCAGCTGAAGCAACTCAGCATTTAAGTAAGGTTCCAAGCCAGTGACCTTCCTCCCTCCCCCGCTGAGACTTAACACTGGCAGAGGAAGCCCTGAAATGAACCTACAGGAGACTCATCCTCAGCTTGTGTGCTGCAGGAAAAGGTCAGCAAACTCCTTGTAAGCAGGAGGCACTCCAGGGGTCTGGCCAAAAATAAGAAGGTCCCTTCCTGTCCACCTTGCTATTTCTTGATGCCTCAAACACTCAGCCTCTGCCAGCTGCCTCCCACCCTCCCTGCTGACTGTGCCTCACGAGGCAGCACCTTCTGACAGGTGGCCTCAGAAGGTGCAGCCAAGCACACTTCCTCCTGTGAAGAACTTCTTGGATCTCAGGAAGAAGTTTTTCCCCAGGAGGGTGGTGAGAGACTGGAACAGGCTGCCCAGGGAGGTGGTGGAAGCCTCATCCAGGCTGGCTGTGGCTATGAGCAACCTGCTGTAGTGTGAGGTGCCCCTGGCCATGGCAGGGGGTCTGGAACTGGCTGAGCCTTGAGGTCCCTTCCAGCCCTGACAGTTCTGTGATTCTATGATTCTATAAGTAGTGTTCCTTGGAAACACAGCTGAGCAAGGCCAGGGGCACCAATACTGCTGCAACCTACACTTCCCTGTTGGATCTCTGAGTTTGATGTGCTCCAAGCACCATCTCTCCCAGCACCTGCTCCAAGGACCATCTCTCCTTGTACCTGCTCCCAGGACAATCTCTCCCTGCACCTGCTCCATTCCAATGGCCAATCTCTCTTGCTGGGAAGAACTTCTTCCTAATATCCAGCCTAAACCTCACCTGACACAGCTTGAGACTGTGTCCTCTTGTTCTGGTGCTGCTTGCCTGGGAAAAGAGACTAACCCCCACCTGGCTACAACCTCCCTTCAGGTAGCTGGAGAGAGCAAGAAGGTCTCCCCCTGAGCCTCCTCTTCTCCAGGCTAAGCAACCCCAGCTCCCTCAGCCTCTCCTCACAGGGCTGTGCTCCAGACCCCTCCCCAGCCTTGTTGCCCTTCTCTGGACACCTTCCAGCATCTCAACATCCTTCTTAAACTGAGGAGCCCAGAACTGGACACAGGACTCAAGGTGTGGCCTAACCAGTGCTGAGCACAGGGCACAATGACCTCCCTGCTCCTGCTGGCCACACTGTTCCTGATGCAGGCCAGGATGCCATTGGCCTTCCTGGCCCCCTCAGGTCCCCTCTCTGCCACTTTCATCCCACTAAGGTCAGAGAGAGCTGGGTGCTGCCTTCCTGGGACCATCTGGGAGGACACCTCCTGATCAAATTACCAGCCTGAGTCACAGCACAAGGCTGTGACTTGATCCAATTAAGGAGGCCCAGAGTAACTGTAATTAGCAGTTAATTTGCTGTCAACAGCTCCACTTACACCGTGTTTTGCTGCACATGGAGTCCTCCAGGTTTGTTTCCCCTACAACAGGATAAACTCCAGCGCTGGTACAGGATATCTGGTGTTTGTTTTCAAGCTCTGCTGTGCCTCAGCTGCATGCTTTGGACACAAAAGCAAACAAATCCTCCTGAAAGCCTGTGTTTTGTGGCTTGTTTTTTTTCTCCTTGCCCAGCTGATTTCCACATCATTGTTTGGAGGCTGGTCCCTGTAGGGCACACCTGAGGCACATCAGAGCTGAAGGCACAGGGGTAAAGTTGAATCTCCCTTTCATGCTAGCAGGGCATTTCAGGGAAGGACAGTGCTAAAATGCTATTGATGTCCCTCAAAGGTTATGAATGCAAGACAACAGACTGCTGTGGAAACCAGCCAAAGCTGCCACCCACCCCAGCTCAGCCCCACAAGCTTCCTTGGCTTGCCAGGAAAAGCAGGGAGCTGGATTCACCACCTGGGACAGCTTTGCTGCTGCTGCTGTAGCCTCTTCTCCCAAGGGCAGGACAAGAGGAAATGGCCCCAAGATGCACCAGGGGAGGTTTAGGTTGGAGATTAGTCATGAGGTCTGTGGTGACAGGTTGGACTTGATGATCTTTGAAGTTTCTTCCAACCTTGGTGATTCTGTGATTAGGAAAATTGCCTTTGCTGCAAGAGTGGTCAGGCACAGGCTGCCCAGGGAGGTGGTGGAGTCCCCATCCCTGGAGCTGGTTCAGGAAAGGTGTGGCCATGGCACTTTGGGACATGGTTTAGTGGCCATGGGGGTGTTAGACTAGTGGTTGGACTTGATCTTAGAGGCCTTTTTCAGCCTTAATGGTTCTGTGAACTAAGCTAAGGCTGGATGTTAGGAAGATTAGGCTGGATGTTAGGAAGAAGTTCTACACAGAGAGAGTGATTGCCATTGGAATGTGCTGCCTGGGGAGGTGGTGGAGTCACCATCACTGGAGGTGTTCAGGAGGAGACTTGATGGGGTGCTTGGTGGCATGGTTTAGTTGTTTAGGTGGTGTTGGATTGGTTGATGGGTTGGACATGATGATCTTGATGGTCTCTGCCAACCTGGTCTACTCTACTCTACTCTCTACTCCTATTCTATTCTATTCTATTCTATTCTATTCTATTCTATTCTATTCTATTCTATTCTATTCTATTCTATTCTATTCTATTCTATTCTATTCTATTCTATTCCTGTAGTAGATGTGAGGTGGAAGCTCACAGATGAATAAAGCAAGCCTGGAAAGGCAAATGGGATTAGCTGAAAGGAAGGTGAGGCTTTCCTTTTTCTTACCAATAAAGGTGACATACAGTTTCACAAAGGAGCCCATCTCACCCAGTCCCCTCCCATCTGTTCCACACATACATTGCCTGGGGAAGGACAAAGAGAAGTCAGGGGAAGGAAACAGAGAATCTTATCTCTGCTGTCCCATTACTTACCAATAAAAGGGGCACATGGCCCCTAATATCCAACCTAAACCTCTCCTGGTGCAACTTGAGGCCTTTTCCTCTCATCCTGTCAATTGTTACTGGGGAGAAAAGACCAAGCCCCACCTGGATCCAGCCTCCTTTCAGGAGCTGTAGAGAGCAATGAAGTCTCCTGTCAGCCTCCTCTTCTCCACACTGAACAACCCCAATTCCCTCAGCTGCTCCTCCCCAGCCCTGTTCTCCAGACCCTTCCCCAGCTTCATTGCCCTTCTCTACACCTGCTCCAGCACCTCAATGTCCTTCTTGGAATGATGAGCCCAAAATCATAGAATCATAGAAGAAGAGACCCCCAAGATCATCAAGTCCAACCTGTCACCCAACACCTCATGACTATTAGACCATGGCACCAAGTGTCACATCCAATCCCCTCTTGAACACCTCCAGGGATGGTGACTCAAACCCAGTACCCAAAGTGTGGCCTCACCAGTCCAGGGGGACAATCCCTGCCCTGCTCCTGCTGGCCACACCATCGCTGATCCAGGCCAGGATGGTGGTGCCCTTCATGCCCACCTGGGCAGACAGTGGCTCATCTTCAGCCAGCTGTTGACCACCACCCTCAGGTCTTTCTCTGCTGGGCAGTTTCCAGCCACTCTGCCCCGAGCCTGGAGCAGTCATGGGGTTGTTGTGACCCAAGTGCAGGACCCAGGCCTTTTTAAACCTCATACAATGGACCTCTCCCCATTGATCCAGCCTGTCCAGGTCCCTCTGCAGAGCCTTCCTATCTTCCAGCAGACCAACACTCCCTCCCAGCTTAGTGCCATCTGCCAACTTACTGAGAGTGCCCCAACCCCCCTTGTCTGTATATTAAAGAAGCTAAAGAGAACTGGCCCCAGCACTTTCATGAAGCTTACAGGAGATGCTCAAAGTTCTGCTGTCACTGAGCAGCACCAGAAAGGTGCCTATCTACTGCCCTTTCCTTACTGCAAATGGGAAATGCCTGGCATTCCACAGCAGAGGGAACTGCAGAAGCAATAAAAGCCTGGGGCTTGACAGCACACCTCAGATGCTCCTCTGTGCAGAGCAAGACCACAGGCAAAGCAGAATACAGAAGACAGAAAACAGAATACAGAATTAACCAGGTTGGAAAAGACCTTGGAAATCATCATGTCCAACCTTTCACCCAACACCATCTGATCAAATAAACCATGGCACCAAGTGCCTCAGCCAGGCTCTTTTTAAACACTTCCAGTGGTGGTGACTCCACCACCTCCCTGGGCAGCACATCCCAATGGGCAATCTCTCTTGCTGGGAAGAACTTCTTCCCAACATCCAGCCTAAACTTCCCCTGGCACAGCTTGAGACTGTGTCCTCTTGTTCTGGTGCTGGGTGCCTGGGAGAAGAGACCAACCCCCTCCTGGCTACAACCTCCCTTCAGGTAGCTGTAGAGAGCAAGAAGGTCAGCCCTGAGCCTCCTCTTCTCCAGGCTAAGCAACCCCAGCTCCCTCAGCCTCTCCTCACAGGGCTGTGCTCCAGACCCCTCCCCAGCCTCGTTGCCCTTCTCTGGACATGTTTGGGCAGCCCAGCCCCATCCTCTTGACCTAAACCCTTTAGCTATGGATCAGCACTGATCAGATCCCCCCTCAGGCTGCTCTTCTCCAGGCTGAACAGCCCCAGGTCTCTCAGCCTCTCCTCCTCACAGAGATGCTCCATGTCCCTCAGCATCTTTGTGACCTCTGCTGGACTCTCTCCAGTACTTCTCTGGCCCTGTGAGGAGCCCAGAACTGGAGACATTATTCCACATGTGACCTCAGCAGGGCGGAGGAGAGGGGAAAGTGAACCTCCCTCAGTCTGCTCCCTGCCATAGGCTGCGGATCCAGGGTCTGGAGGGTCCAGATCCAACCCTTTGCTTTCTCAAGCATGGTCCTTCTGTGGTGGGGTCAAAGCCCCTTCCCCAGCCCCTCACACTCCACCATACTCTGCATTTGGAGCAAAGGGGCTAAGAGAGACTCGGGCCCAAGGGCACAGTGCTGTTCCCAGACCTATTTTGTTTACATTTGATTCAATCAAGTTGTGGCCTTTTGGCCTCTCTCCAAATTAACTTCTGGGTGACCTCCACCATGCCCTCTCCCAGCAGCCAGGCCGCAGGGAAACAGCCCATTAAACCTACAGACAAACCCAGGACATATTGATCAAACCAGCTTCAAACATGGATGGTTAAATGCTTTTGGTTTGTTTAGGTTTGTTTTGCTTTTGCCCCCACTCCTTTTATTTGCAGACTCGAAGTCTATTTTGTCTTTGGTCACTCACACCTCTGGGCATCCTCTCTCTTTCTTTCTTTCTTTCTTTCTTTCTTTCTTTCTTTCTTTCTTTCTTTCTTTTCTTTCTTTCTTTCTTTCTTTCTTTCTTTCTTTCTTTCTTTCTTTCTTTCTTTCTTTCTTTCTTTCTTTCTTTTCTTTCTTTCTTTCTCTCTTTCTCTCTTTCTCTCTCTCTTTCTCTCTCTCTTTCTCTCTCTCTCTTTCTCTCTCTCTTTCTCTCTCTCTTTCTCTCTTTCTCTTCTTCTTTCTTTCTTTCTTTCTTTCTCTCTTTCTTTCTCTCTTTCTCTTCTTTCTCTCTTTCTCTCTTTCTCTCTTTCTTCTCTTTCTTTCTCTCTTTCTCTCTTTTCT